>NW_028166467.1:0-65233 GCF_964263955.1 Coregonus lavaretus | reverse complement strand
GCTCAGCATATGTGTGTGTGTTTTATGTGAAGGCCTGATAGGCAGCTACATGTGGAGGCGGTGTGTGGCGGCTAGCCTGATTAGCGTACGTGGCTAATTAAATACCCTTAACCCATCTAGATGGCTGGACCTAGATGTGACAGGTCTACTCCACTGGAAAGGAGGTGACACACACACACACACACACACACACACTCCTAGCACACATACTCCTTACACGTCCTGCTATGCTATAAAAAACAACACTGCTCTACTGGAGATTTTAGCTGATCTCTACGAATTTATTTTGACGGTCCATACATTTTGTATGGTCTCAAAAAAAAAAAAAAAAACGTAGTAAGTCTCTCTGTCTATAGTGAGAGGAACCACTGATGGAGAAGGATTTTGTTAGGTGAGATCAAATCCCAGGTTGGGCAGCAGAAATTAGAAGATAAACTGACAACTGGAGGGCTGCTGGTTTCACATGCCCACAAACCATCTGCTGTTGAATCCCAAAGTAACCCCAGAACTGCACCAGCGTCACTGTAATTCAGCTGACCCCGTGCTTCCCGCTCCTCTCAAGTGGTGTGTATTTGTGTGTTGTCTCTGGGTGAGAAGAAAGATTTTCTATTATAACAGATGGACAATAAATTACTATTCTACTCTATGATGCATAGATATCCAGTCTGTTCATTTGTTGATTATTAAGAAGGAAAGGAGACAAGGGAAGGAAGCAGAATGGTCTAGGACTGTTAGGTCACAGCAAGAGGAGAGGTATGTGTGGTTGTTACATTGGTCATTGAGGAATGGTTGGTTTCATAGACAAAGAGTGTTGTTTCTTCCTCTTGGTTTGAGGTTTGGCTCCGTAGAGAGTATCCTTTTACCTTTTCTCTCTACCATCCTCCCTCTCTCTCTCCCTCTCTCTCCCCATGGCCTGCTCTGTCGTTCGCCACACCTCTGCTTGTCTCAGCAGTATTTCTCATTGTTCTGGCCGTCTGTTTCTCCTCAACACTCTAGACCACGGCCATGTCAACAGACCACACATCCTCAGGTTTCTCCCTCTCTCTCTCTCTCTCTCTCTCTCTCTCTCTCTCTCTCTCTCTCTCTCTCTCTCTCTGTGTCTCTGTCTCTCTCTCTCTTTCTCTCTGTCTCTCTCTCTGTCTCTCTCTCTCTCTCTCTCTCTCTCTCTCTCTCTCTCTCTCTCTCTCTGTGTCTCTCTCTCTCTCTGTCTCTCTCTCTCTCTCGCAATGTCTGTCTTTTTCTCTTGCTCTACCCATTCTCTCCTCTTTTTCTCCCTCTCTCCCTCTCTCCCTCTCTCCTTCTCCCTCTCCCTCTCTCCTCTCCCTCTACCCTCTCCCCTGTCTTTCGCTATACCGTACCCCCACCCCTATCTCCATCCATGTCTATTTATCCTTATGTTATGACGCTGTAACCTTCAAAATAAACATCAAAGTGTCCTTTACAATGAGTAGACTGCTTAATATGTGACTTGAATTTGCTGAAAGGCCACTTTTCTGGATGAAAACGTATAGTATATTTCACAGGTCTATAACCAGCCCAATGGTCTGATCTTTGGTGAGGACGTAGATTGGTACAGGTCATAAGTCAATAGACAATGATCTCAACTTCCCTGAGGAATATGCCCACATCACAGGTCAACAGTCAGTCATCCAAACACTGCATTCTTCTAAGAAGATGCAACAACTGATCCAGGATCAGCCCTCTCACATCTCCTCTTTTGTTAAACAGAGCATGTTGGCTGTTCCCAGGCCTGTCCTGTCCTGGTCTTGATGTAGGACTATCAGTGCTGTGACCCCCCTGCAGTTAATAGCTTTTATTGGTGTCTAACCCAAGCATGACCCTGGTATAGATGGGAGACGTGTGTGTGTGTGTGCGTGCGTGTGTGAACGGAAGGCATGCGTTTGTGAAATTTGAAGAGCACTCCCCAGCCCCTCAATCTGTCCTCATCTTTGCAATAGGCTTAATGGGAAAGCGGCAGCTACTGGGAGAGGACAGAAATCAATACAGACTCAATGTTCTGTTCTTGTCTGGAGGCGGGAGGCAGGCGGGAGATGAGGGGTCACACACACACACTTACAGGAGTGTGCACAACTGCACGCATGGATGCACGTACACACATACACAGACACTCTGTCACTCACACAGGCACCTGAGCCCTCTCCCTCAGCACTGGTCGTGTCTCTTTCTCAATTTCAATTTCAATTTCAATTTAAGGGCTTTATTGGCATGGGAAACATACAGTTGAAGTCGGAAGTTTACATACACTTAGGTTGGTGTCATTAAGACTTGTTTTTCAACCACTCCACAAATTTCTTGTTAGGACATCTACTTTGTGCATGACACAAGTAATTTTTCCAACAATTGTTTACAACAGATTATTTCACTTATAATTCACTGTATCACAATTCCAGTGGGTCAGAAGTTTACATACTCTAAGTTGACTGTGCCTTTAAACAGCTTGGAAAATTCCAGAAAATGATGTCATGGCTTTAGAAGCTTCTGATAGGCTAATTGACATCATTTGAGTCAATTGGAGGTGTACCTGTGGATGTATTTCAAGGCCTACCTTCAAACTCAGTGCCTCTTTGCTTGACATCATGGGAAAATCAAAAGAAATCAGCCAAGACCTCCGAAAATAAATTGTAGACGTCCACAAGTCTGGTTCATCCTTGGGAGCAATTTCCAAACACCTGAAGGTACCACGTTCATCTGTACAAACAATAGTACGCAAGTATAAACACCATGGGACCACGTAGCCGTCATACCGCTTAGGAAGGGGACACTTTCTGTCTCCTAGAGATTAACGTACTTTGGTGCGAAAAGTGCAAATCAATCCCAGAACAACAGCAAAGGACCTTGTGAAGATGCTGGAGGAAACAGGTACAAAAGTATCTATATCCACAGTAAAACAAGTCCTATATCGACATAACCTGAAAGGCCGCTCAGCAAGGAAGAAGCCACTACTCCAAAACCGCCATAAAAAAGCCAGACTACGGTTTGCAACTGCACATGGGGACAAAGATCGTACTTTTTGGGGAAATGTCCTCTGGTCTGATGAAACAAAAATAGAACTGTTTGGTCATAATGACCATCGTTATGTTTGGAGGAAATAGGGGGTTGCTTGCAAGCCGAAGAACACCATCCCATCCGTGAAGCACGGGGGTGGCAGCATCATGCTGTGGGGGTACTTTGCTGCAGGAGGGACAGGTGCCCTTCACAAAATAGATGGCATCATGAGGAAGGACAATTATGTGGATATATTGAAGCAACATCTCAAGACATCAGTCAGGAAGTTTAAGCTTGGTCGCAAATGGGTCTTCCAAATGGACAATGACCCCAAGCATACTTCCAAAGTTGTGGCAAAATGGCTTAAAGACAACAAAGTCAAGGTATTGGAGTGGCCATCACAAAGCCCTGACCTCAATCCTATAGAACATTTGTGGGCAGAACTGAAAAAGCGTGTGCGAGCAAGGAGGCCTACAACCCTGACTCAGTTACACCAGCTCTGTCAGGAGGAATGGGCCAAAATTCACCCAACTTATTGTGGGAAGCTTGTGGAAGGCTTCCCGACACGTTTGACCCAAGTTAAACAATTTAAAGGCAATGCTACCAAATACTAATTGAGTGCATGTAAACTTCTGACCCACTGGGAATGTGATGAAAGAAATAAAAGCTGAAATAAATCATTCTCTCTACTATTATTCTGACATTTCACATTCTTAAAATAAAGTGGTGATCCTAACTGACCTACGACAGGGAATTTGTACTAGGATTAAATGTCAGGAATTGTGAAAAACTGAGTTGAAATGTATTTGACTAAGGTGTATGTAAACTTCTGACTTCAACTGTATGTTCACATTGCCAACGGAAGTGAAATAGATAATAAACAAAAGTGAAATAAATAAAACAAAAATTAACAGTAAACATTACACTCACAAAAGTTCCAAAAGAATAAAGACATTTAAAATGTCATATTATGTCTATATACAGTGTTATAATGATGAACAAAAAGTTAAAGCAGAAAAAGGAAAATAAATAAACATAAATATAGTTTGTATTTACAATGGTGTTTGTTCTTCACTGCTTGCCCTTTTCTTGTGCCAACAGGTCACAAATCTTGCTGCTGTGATGGCACACTGTGGTATTTCACCCAATAGATATGGGAGTTCATACAAATTGGATTTGTTTTCAAATTCTTTGTGGGCCTGTGTAATCTGAGGGAAGTATGTGTCTCTAATATGGTCATACATTTAGCAGGAAGTTAGGAAGTGCAGCTCAGTTTCCACCTCATTTTGTGGGTAGTGTGAACATAGCCTGTCTTCTCTTGAGAGCCAGGTCTGCCTACGGCAGCCTTTCTCAATAGCAAGGCTATGCTCACTGAGTCTGTACATAGTCAAAGATTTCCGTAATTTTGCATCAGTCACAGTGGTCAGGTATTCTGCCACTGTGTACTCTCTGTTTAGGGCCAAATACAGTGGGGGGAAAAAGTATTTAGTCATCCACCAATTGTGCAAGTTCTCCCACTTAAAAAGATGAGAGAGGCCTGTAATTTTCATCATAGGTACATGTCAACTATGACAGACAAAATGAGGGGAAAAAATCCAGAAAATCACATTGTAGGATTTTTTATGAATTTATTTGCAAATTATGGTGGAAAATAAGTATTTGGTCAATAACAAAAGTTTCTCAATACTTTGTTATATACCCTTTGTTGGCAATGACACAGGTCAAACGTTTTCTGTAAGTCTTCACAAGGTTTTCACACACTGTTGCTGGTATTTTAGCCCATTCCTCCATGCAGATCTCCTCTAGAGCAGTGATGTTTTGGGGCTGTCACGGTGCAATACGGAATTTCAACTCCCTCCAAAGATTTTCTATGGGGTTGAGATCTGGAGACTGGCTAGGCCACTCCAGGACCTTGAAATGCTTCTTACGAAGCCACTCCTTCGTTGCCCGGGCGGTGTGTTTGGGATCATTGTCATGCTGAAAGACCCAGCCACGTTTCATCTTCAATGCCCTTGCTGATGGAAGGAGGTTTTCACTCAAAATCTCACGATACATGGCCCCATTCATTCTTTCCTTTACACGGATCAGTCGTCCTGGTCCCTTTGCAGAAAAACAGCCCCAAAGCATAATGTTTCCACCCCCATGCTTCACAGTAGGTATGGTGTTCTTTGGATGCAACTCAGCATTCTTTGTCCTCCAAACACAACGAGTTGAGTTTTTACCAAAAAGTTCAATTTTGGTTTCATCTGACCATATGACATTCTCCCAATCCTCTTCTGGATCATCCAAATGCACTCTAGCAAACTTCAGACGGGCCTGGACATGTACTGGCTTAAGCAGGGGGACACGTCTGGCACTGCAGGATTTGAGTCCCTGGCGGCATAGTGTGTTACTGATGGTAGGCTTTGTTACTTTGGTCCCAGCTCTCTGCAGGTCATTCACTAGGTCCCCCCGTGTGGTTCTGTGATTTTTGCTCACCGTTCTTGTGATCATTTTGACCCCACGGGGTGAGATCTTGCGTGGAGCCCCAGATCGAGGGAGATTATCAGTGGTCTTGTATGTCTTCCATTTACTAATAATTGCTCCCACAGTTGATTTCTTCAAACCAAGCTGCTTACCTATTGCAGATTCAGTCTTCCCAGCCTGGTGCAGGTCTACAATTTTGTTTCTGGTGTCCTTTGACAGCTCTTTGGTCTTGGCCATAGTGGAGTTTGGAGTGTGACTGTTTGAGGTTGTGGACAGGTGTCTTTTATACTGATAACAAGTTCAAACAGGTGCCATTAATACAGGTAACGAGTGGAGGACAGAGGAGCCTCTTAAGGAAGAAGTTACAGGTCTGTGAGAGCCAGAAATCTTGCTTGTCTGTAGGTGACCAAATACTTATTTTCCACCATAATTTGCATAAAAAAATCCTACAATGTGATTTTCTGGATTTTTTTCCTCAATTTGTCTGTCATAGTTGACGTGTACCTATGATGAAAATTACAGGCCTCTCTCATCTTTTTAAGTGGGAGAACTTGCACAGTTGGTGGCTGACTAAATACTTTTTTCCCCACTGTAGCATTCTAGTCTGATCTGTTTTTTTGTAAATTATTTCCAATATGTCAAGTAATTATCTTTTTGTTTTCTCATGATTTGGTTGGGTCTAATTGTGTTGCTGTCCTGGGGCTCGGTGGGGTCTGTTTGTGTTCGTGAACAGAGCCCCAGGACCAGCTTGCTTAGGGGACTCTTCTCCAGGTTCATCTCTCTGTAGGTGATGGCTTTGTTATGGAAGGTTTGGGAATCGCTTCCTTTAAGGTGGTTATAGAATTTTACGGCTCTTTTCTGGATTTTGATCATAAGTGGGTATCGGCCTAATTCTGCTCTGCATGCAATATTTTGTGTTTTACGTTGTATACAAATGATATTTTTGCAGAATTCTGCATGCAGAGTCTCAATTTGATGTTTGTCCCATTTTGTGAATTCTTTTTTGGTGAGCGGACCCCAGACCTCACAACCATAAAGGGCAATGGGTTCTATAACTGATTCAAGTATTTTTAACCAGATCCTAATTGGTATGTCGAATTTTATGTTCCTTTTGTTGACATAAAAGGCCCTTCATGCCTTGTCTCTCAGATCGTTCACAGCTTTGTGGAAGTTACCTGTGGCGCTGATGTTTAGGCCGAGGTATGTATAATTTTTTGTGTGCTCTAGGGCAAAGATGTCTAGATGGAATTTGTATTTGTGGTCCTGGCAACTGGACCTTTTTTGGAACACCATTATTTTTGTCTTACTGAGGTTTACTATCATGGCCCAGGTCTGACAGAATCTGTGCAGAAGATCTAGGTGCTGCTGTAGGCCCTCCTTGGTTGGGTACAGAAGCACCAGATCATCAGCAAACAGTAGACATTTGACTTCAAATTCTAGTAGGGTGAGGCCGGTTGCTGCAGACTGTTCTAGTGCCCTCGCCAATACGTTGATATATATGTTGAGGAGGGTGGGGCTTAAGCTGCATCCCTGTCTCACCCCAATGCCCTGTGGAAAGAAATGTGTGTGTTTTTTGCCAATTTTTACAGCACACTTGTTGTTTGTGTACATGGATTTTATAATGTTGTATGTTTTTCCCCCAACACCACTTTCCATCAATTTATATAGCAGACCCTCATGCCAAATTGAGTCAAAAGCTTTGCCTTTGTTTTGCTTTGTTTGTTTGCCAATTAGGGTGTTCAGGGTGAATACATGGTCTGTCGTACGGTAATTTGGTAAAACGCCAATTTGACATTTGCTCAGTATATTGTTTTCACTGAGGAAATGTACGTGTCAGCTGTTAATGATAATGCAGAGGATTTTCCCTAGGTTGCTGTTGACGCATATCCCACGGTAGTTATTGGGGTCAAATTTGTCTCCACTTTTGTGGATTGGGGTGATCAGTCCTTGGTTCCAAATATTGGGGAAGATGCCAGAGCTAAGGATGATGTTAAAGAGTTTAAGTATAGCCAATTGGAATGTGTTGTCTGTATATTTAATCATTTAATTGAGGATACCATCAACCCCACAGGCCTTTTTGGGTTGGAGGGTTTGTATTTTGTCTCTCTCTCTCTCTCTCTCTCTCTCTCTCTCTCTCTCTCTCTCTCTCTCTCTCTCTCTCTCTCTCTCTCTCTCTCTCTCTCTCTCTCTCTCTCTCTCTCTCTCTCTCTCTCTCTCTCTCCTGTCTCCCCCCTCTGTCTCTCTCTCTCTCTCTTTGTCTCCCCCCTCTGTGTCTCGCTCTCTCTCTCTCTGGCCTCTTTCTGTCTCGCTCTCTCTTACTCTGTCTGTCTCCCCGTCTCTCTCTCTCTCTCTCTCGCTCTTACGCTCTCTGTCTCCCCCTCACTCTCTCTCTCTGTCTTACTCTCTCTGTCTCCCCCTCTCTCTCGCTCTCACTCTCTTACTCACTCTATATCTCTCTCTCTCTCTCTCTCCTTCTCTCTCTCTGTGTCTCCTCTCTCTCTCTGTCTGGTAGTTTACCTCTACCTGTTTACAGTGCTAATCCAATTTGTGTCAAAAATCATCCTCCAGTTTGATCCCTTGGGCTCAGGTGACACTCCATCTGAGGTGTTTACTACCTGCCGACGCCCCCACTAACTACATTCTATCTCAACCTAACTCCATCCTATCTCTCACTATCTCCATCCTACCTCACTCACACTATCCTATCTCTCACTAACTCCATCCTACTTCACTCACACTATTCTATCTCTCACTAACTCCATCCTATCTCTCACTAACTCCATCCTACCTCACTCACACTATCCTATCTCTCACTAACTCCATCCTATCTCTCACTAACTCCATCCTATCTCTCACTAACACCATCCTATCTCTCACTAACTCCATCCTATCTCTCACTAACACCATCCTATCTCTCACTAACACCATCATATCTCTCACTAACTCCATCCTATCTCTCACTAACTCCATCCTATCTCTCACTAACTCCATCCTATCTCTCACTAACTCCATCCTATCTCTCACTAACTCCAGCCTATCTCTCTAACACCATCCTATCTCTCACTAACTCCAGCCTATCTCTCACTAACACCATCCTATCTCTCACTAACACCATCCTATCTCTCACTAACACCATCCTATCTCTCACTAACACCATCCTATCTCTCACTAACTCCATCCTATCTCTCACTAACTCCATCCTATCTCTCACTAACACCATCCTATCTCTCACTAACACCATCCTATCTCTCACTAACTCCATCCTATCTCTCACTAACTCCATCCTATCTCTCACTAACTCCATCCTATCTCTCACTAACTCCATCCTATCTCTCACTAACTCCATCCTATCTCTCACTAACTCCAGCCTATCTCTCTAACACCATCCTATCTCTCTCTAACACCATCCTATCTCTCACTAACACCATCCTATATCTCACTAACTCCATCCTATCTCTCATTAACTCCATCCTATCTCTCACTAACACCATCCTATCTCTCACTAACTCCAGCCTATCTCTCACTAACTCCATCCTATCTCTCACTAACTCCATCCTATCTCTCACTAACTCCAGCCTATCTCTCTAACACCATCCTATCTCTCTCTAACACCATCCTATCTCTCACTAACTCCAGCCTATCTCTCTAACACCATCCTATCTCTCACTAACTCCAGCCTATCTCTCTAACACCATCCTATCTCTCACTAACTCCATCCTATCTCTCACTAACTCCAGCCTATATCTCACTAACACCATCCTATCTCTCACTAACTCCAGCCTATCTCTCTAACACCATCCTATCTCTCCTGCACACTGCATGATAAAGATTTTTGACACACGTATAACACACATAGCAATACTGGAGGACACTCAACATATTCTACCTCCTAGTAGAGCAATTAACATTGATGGATTTTATATTCTGATCTTTTCTGCTAGTAAAATGGTTCCTACATTAGGCAGTTAATCATTTAGATCTTCCTCCCAGATCCTAAACACTCTTTAATTTTCATCCAGTTTTTCTCTTTCTCTTTCTAAAGCCACACACGTACGCACGCACACGCACACACATCCGTCCTGCAGACTCCCATTCTAAAGCTATCTCCCTGCTACACATCAACGGCAATTAACAGGCTATGGCTCCTAGTTGTTTGAACTGATGTTGCATAATTGCGTTGCTAATAGTGTCCTGGTTCATTCATAAAGACGCTTGGCCACCAGCAGAGTCTGGCTAGTGAGGAACGCTGTCTGCACTTAGAGAAAACGATGGAGGGGACTTCAACTTGGATGCTACAAGTCAGTGGTCAAAAACATATTGAGCATATCAGGTCTCAGTAGACTCAAGTAGAGTCCTGCTGTGTGTGGTATGGTGATTAGCTCTAGCTGAGTCTGTCTGCAGTAGGCCTGTCCTGTTAGCGTTAGCGTCAGTCATCAGTGGCTGAGTCTGTCTGCAGTAGGCCTGTCCTGTTAGCGTTAGCGTCAGTTATCAGTGGCTGAGTCTGTCTGCAGTAGGCCTGTCCTGTTAGCGTTAGCGTCAGTCATCAGTGGCTGAGTCTGTCTGCAGTAGGCCTGTCCTGTTAGTGTCAGTCATCAGTGGCTGAGTCAGTCTGCAGTCGGCCTGCCCTGTTAGCGTTAGTGTCAGTCATCAGTGGCTGAGTCAGTCTGCAGTAGGCCTGTCCTGTTAGCGTTAGCATCAGTCATTAGTGGCTGAGTCAGTCTGCAGTAGGCCTGTCCTGTAAGCATTAGCGTCAGTCATTAGCTCTGTGCTACATGACTCTGTGCAGTGATTGCTGGTATTATTGTTATTTCAGCTAATTGCCTTTAATTACGCCTCACTCTAATTAAAATGCAAATTCAGGCTAGCTTGCAGCTGTTCCCTAACCCAGCCAGTCTCAATCGCCATCCCACGTCCAATGTTGAAATATATCAATATTTATCACCAGGACTTTGCATTTAGTTGACTTCTGGGTGGCATCTCTAGCGTGGAAGTGTGTTTATGATGTATTTGTTGATTGTGTCTGTCTTTTCTGTGAGTAATGTGTGAGAAGTAAGGATGTGACAAGTGGAGAAATTTTCTTAATGTTTAAACATAATTTTTTTATCGCTTTTCTGTTAAAAGGATAATTCACAACGGTTTGGGTCCCACAGTGCTTCCCTTTCAAATGGTAAAGCATTGCACATGTACTACCATTACTGTACCTCAATTCCTCCATGCAAAGTTTGCATTTTCTTCTCATTTAACTTCTCAATGTATTGCCATACAGGACTTCACTGCTTACACTTGCCTTTCTCTGCCATTTTTCCAACTGTTAACGACGATGACGTAGTGGTGAAGATTCAACTCCAAAATAATTGATTCCTTGACTCCTTGCACGCTGACTCCCAGTGTCGACTTCCATTTATGAGTATCAAGATTTGATTCTGCTAGGAATCGACTCCTAAGATTCTGTATTTTTGGAACGGATGAGACAGATTAGTTGCCATACTTCCGAGAACACAAACACTTGCATCTTTCGTTGCGAGCTAGCGAAGGACGGAGAGAGAGGGAAGGGGCACAGTATAGGCAGGTCGGCCACCAGGCAGACCGAGTCAGAACCGTGCACTAGGCCTATCTATCGCAATGGAATGCTGTATCTCGCAATTTCTTTGTGTGCAATGTCTCGCAACTTCAGTAAAGCAAGGCCTATCATCAATGAATATGGTAGGATATTCTACACTCAACAGACCGAAGACTGAACACACACTCACATCATTAGCGAAGAGAAAGAGCAGGGGTGTAATCATTAGTCCAAACAGTTTGCAACTAAAACTAAGGTCCCTCCCCGTTTCGTTACGTTTGCTTCCGTTCTGAAACGTTTTGCAACAGAATCGGTGTAATGAATATGCCTCAGACGAGCCAGCGCAAGGGAGAGAGAGGAGGGGGCAGGCAGAAAGAAACGTGACTTGGTAATCTGAATCTCGCCAAAGTAGCCTAAAGTTATCCTCTTCCTCTCTGGTTTTATTTAAATTGTACAACTTTCCCCAGGCCTTTACAGCCTATTGTCTAGTTAAGCTATACAATGGATATTTTTTTTTTTTGTGATAACTGCACTGTGATAAACATTTTGTTGGGGAAAAAACAGTTTTTCGGTTAGGGATTTTTATGGACGTTAAGGATCCCAATCTCGTTTAACGCTTTAACGGTTAAACGTTCACACTCCTAATGAGAACATGTTGATAATGGGTGTGAGTGCATCTGATCATCTGTATACTGTATGTTTGTAGTTTGTGTCTGGTATGTTTTGAGCCTCAAAGATCTTTATCAGTGTGTGTGTGATGTCTGAGATATTTCTAGTCAAAGTGTGTGTGTGTGGGACAGACGTCTTTGAGTACTGTTATTGAATACTAAGAGATGCTGCCACATTCACTCACTCACTGTGGGAAGAGTTAAAGCTAATAGCCAAGCGCTAACTAGACTGAAGTCTTCAAAGTCATTCTCTATGGGATGGTTAGCACATCTGCATTAGCATTACTGTCAGAGGGCTAATGTAGCGTAAAGCCTTCCAGTCATGTTACATTTCATCATTCTCTCTCTGTTCATATTGCCAGCTTTGGTTGTATTGAGTGTTGCTGCCCAAAGGGTTGGACTTGGAGCACAGTACACACACAAAAACAACTCAAATCAAATGTTATTGGTCACATATTTAGCAGATGTTATTGCGGGTGTAGCTAAATGCTTGTGTTCCTAGCACCAACAGTGCAGTAGTATCTAACATTACACAACAATACACACAAATCTAAAAGTAAAATAATGGAATTAAGAAATATAAAAATTAGGACGAGCAATGTCGGAGTGGCATTGGCTAAAATACAGTAGAATACAGTATGTACATATGAAATTAGTAAAACACTATGCAAACATTATTAAAGTGACTGGTGTTCCATTATTAAAGTGACCAGTGATTCCATGTCTATGTACATAGGGCAGCAGCCTCTAAGGTGCAGGGTTGAGTAACCGGGTGGTAGCCGGCTAGCGATGACTATTTAACAGTCTGATGGCCTTGAGATAGAAGCTGTTTTTCAGTCTCTCAGTCCCAGCTTTGATGCACCTGTACTGACCTCGCCTTCTGGATGATAGCGGGGTGAACAGGCCGTGGCTCAGGTGGTTGATGTCCTTGATGATCTTTTTGGCCTTCCTGTGACACACACACTCTAACACACACACAGACACACACAAACACACACGCATAATGAACTGAACATTACATTTCAGTAGAGCCAGTATGAATGAAACAGGTGTGTTCTTTTATCCCAGTTGAAGCTTCCGTTCCTGAAAAGCAGCCAGGTCTAAAACGAGGAGCAACTTTCTGCTCTATACATGGACATGGAAAACAGCTTTCTGCTCTATACATGGACATGGAAAACAGCTTTCTGCTCTATACACAGGTCATCTAGCCTCATGCTATGCTCCACTTCCTTTGGTTTTTGTGGACCTTAATATTTAATGGAGTTTACAGTTTATAGCTTTTCCTATACCTTGTGATAATGTAGAATATATGATGTACTGTAGATCTTAAGTGCAAAGAGCTGGGCCCTGTTGCAAAAAGGGTCATAAGTGGCTGCATTTTAATGTTTTGCTCTGATGTTCCAATTTTGTTTTGTTTTTACTGGGCATCTAGCTACTAAAATTGGATATGTAAATGTCGTAAGCTCTCACTCCCTGTGTAGTTGGAAAGGGGACAGCATTGTGTGTTTGTTTGTGTGTGTGCGTGTGTGCATGTGTGTGTGTGTGTGGTGAATAGGGCTTGTCGTGGTTGTGATTGATGTGTGCTCGGGGCCTCTCTCTAGAGGCATGATGTCATTGTGGTGGACTGCAGCCAAACCTTTGAACCCTGAGAGAGAGGCCTCCTGTCCCCATCCGCTCTGCTCTCTCTCTCCTATTTTTCTCTTTCTCTCTCTCTCTCTCTCTCTCTCTCTCTCTCTCTCTCTCTCTCTCTCTCTCTCTCTCTCTCTCTCTCTCTCTCTCTCTCTCTCTCTCTCTCTCTCTCTCTCTCTCTCCTATTTCTCTCTCCTATTTATCTCTCCTATTTCTCTCTCTTCTCTCTCTCTCCTCTTTCTCTCCTCTCTCTCTCTCCTCTCTCTCACTCTCCTCTTTCTCTCTCTCTCCTCTTTCTTTCTCTCTCTCTCTATCTCTCCTCTTACTCTCTCACTCTCTCCTCTTACTCGTTCTCTGTCTCTCTTTCCCTCTCTCTCCCTCTCACTCTCTCTCTCTCTCTCTCACACACTCTCTCCGCTTCCTTCTCATTTTGTCTCTCTGCTCTCTCATCCTTTCACTTATGTTGTACTCTCTGTCTCTTTCCTTTAGTCTCTCACTCCCTCTCTATCCCTCCTTTCTCACTCCCTCTCTATCCCTCCTTTCTCACTATCTCTCTATCCCTCCTTTCTCACTCCCTCTCTATCCCTCCTTTCTCACTATCTCTCTATCCCTCCTTTCTCACTCCCTCTCTATCCCTCCTTTCTCACTATCTCTCTATCCCTCCTTTCTCACTATCTCTCTATCCCTCCTTTCTCACTCCCTCTCTATCCCTCCTTTCTCACTCCCTCTCTATCCCTCCTTTCTCACTATCTCTCTATCCCTCCTTTCTCACTCCCTCTCTATCCCTCCTTTCTCACTCCCTCTCTATCCCTCCTTTCTCAATATCTCTCTATCCCTCCTTTCTCACTATCTCTCTATCCCTCCTTTCTCACTATCTCTCTATCCCTCCTTTCTCACTCCCTCTCTATCCCTCCTTTCTCACTCCCTCTCTATCCCTCCTTTCTCACTATCTCTCTATCCCTCCTTTCTCACTCCCTCCATTCCAGCATTTCTCCCCCCGATCTCTCTCTCTTTCTCTCTGTATATCAATTCAATTCAATTTAAGGGCTTCATTGGCATGGGAAACATATGTTTACATTGCCAAAGCAAGTGAAACAGATAATAAACAATCTATGTCTCTCTCTGTCTCTTTCACTTTCTCCCCCACTCTCTCCCCTCTCAATTCAATTAAATTCAATTTCAATTTAAGGGCTTTATTGGCATGGGAAACTTATGTTAACATTGCCAAAGCAAGTGAAGTAGATAGTAAACAAAAGTGAAATAAACAATACATATTAACAGATAACATTACACTCATAAGTTCCAAAAGAATAAAGACATTTCAAATGTCATATTATGTATATATACAGTGTTGTAACAATGTGCATATAGTTAAAGTACAAAAGGGAAAATAAATAAACATAAATATGGGGCGGCAGGTAGCTTAGTGGTTAAGAGCGTTGTGCCAGTAACCGAAAGGTCGCTGGTTCTAATCCCCGAGCCAACTAGGTGAAGAATGTGTCGATGTGCCCTTGAGCAAGGCACTTAACCCTAATTGCTCTGGATAAGAGAGTCTGCTAAATGATTAAAATGTAAATGTATTTACAATGGTGTTTGTTCTTCACTGGTTGCCCTTTTCTTGTGGCAACAGGTCACAAATCTTGCTGCTGTGATGGCACACTGTGGTTTTTCACCCAGTAGATAAGGGAGTTTATCAAAATTGGGTTTGTTTTCGAAATCTTTGTGGATCTCTGTAATCTGAGGGAAATATGGTCATACATTTGGCAGGAGGTTAGGAAGTGCAGCTCAGTTTCCACCTCATTTTGTGGGCAGTGTGCACATAGCCTGTCTTCTCTTGAGAGCCAGGTCTGCCTACAGCGGCCTTTCTCAATAGCAAGGCTATGCTCACTGAGTCTTTACATAGTCAAAGCTTTCCTTAAGTTTGGGTCAGTCACAGTGGTCAGGTATTCTGCCACTGTGTACTCTCTGTTTAGAGCCAAATAGCATTCTAGTTTGCTCAGTTTCTTTGTTAATTCTTTCCAATGTGTCAAGTAATTCTCTTTTTGTTTTCTCATGATTTGGTTGGGGCTAATTGTGTTGTTGTTGTTTTCCTGGGGCTCTGTGGGGTCTGTTTGTGTTTGTGAACAGAGCCCCAGGACCAGCTTACTTAGGGGACTCTTCTCCAAGTTCATCTCTCTGTAGGTGATGGCTTTGTTATGGAAGGTTTGGGAATCGCTTCCTTTTAAGTGGTTATAGAATTTAACGGCTCTTTTCTGGATTTTGATAATTAGCGGGTATCGGCCTAATTCTGCTCTGCATGCATTATTTGGTGTTTTTCGTTGTACACTGAGGATATTTTTGCAGAATTCTGCATGCAGAGTCTCAATTTGGTGTTTGTCCCATTTTGTGAATTCTTGGTTGGTGAGCGGACCCCAGACCTCACAACCATAAAGGGCAATGGGTTCTATAACTGATTCAAGTATTTTTAGCCAGATCCTAATTGGTATGTCAAATTGTATGTTCCTTTTGATGGCATAGAAGGCCCATCTTGCCTTGTCTCTCAGATCGTTCACAGCTTTGTGGAAGTTACCTGTGGAGCTGATGTTTAGGCCGAGGTATGTATAGTTTTTTGTGTGCTCTCGGGCAACGGTGTCTAGATGGAATTTGTATTTGTGGTCCTGGCAACTGGACCTTTTTTGGAACACCATTATTTTTGTCTTACTGAGATTTACTGTCAGGGCCCAGGTCTAACAGAATATGTGCAGAAGATCTAGGTGCTGCTCCTTGGTGGGTGACAGAAGCACCAGATCATCAGCAAACAGTAGACATTTGACTTCAGATTCTAGTAGGGTGAGGCCGGGTGCTGCAGACTGTTCTAGTGCCCTCGCCAATTTGTTGATTTATATGTTGAAGAGGGTGACTAGTTCATGGGGCTTAAACTGAATCCCTTTCTCACCCCACAGCCCTGTGGAAAGAAATGTGTGTGTTTTTTGCCAATTTTAACCACACACTTGTTCTTTGTGTACATGGATTTTATAATGTTGTATGTTTTTCCCCCAACCCAACTTTCCATCAATTTGTATAGCAGACCCTCATGCAAAATTGAGTCAAAAGCTTTTTTTTTTTTGGGGGGGGGGGGAATGGATCAGCTTAATATTGCAGATAGATTGTATCTTCTATCAATGTAATTGTCTGCCTCACTTCCAAACCCCCATGTTTATTTTTATTTTTTATATATATATTCCCCTTTATTACTTTTCAACCCCACCATCCTTTCCCTACTTGGAGTAAATTAGTGAACAACAACGCCCAGGCCTCTACTTCCGGTCTATACTTACTATCTACACCTTATGGACAGAGTTAATTTTACAATAATTCTATATATATATATATATATATTTATTTATTTTTTTGCTCCTGAACTTCTTCTACTCTCAACCTCTCCGATCATTTTCATGATGTCCATCCGGTTTGCTTCTAAATGCCATATCTTTCTAACTGTGCTCTTTCCCAAAAGCTCCCAACATACAACCTATATACTTATTATGGACACAGTATGCTTACATTATTAGCTATCTTTGTTATTATTTGTTGTTATTTGTTATTAGTCCCATCCTTCAACTCTATTCAATACCTCCCATCTATCTCTTAACACCATCCATATAGGATTTCTATTTGCCATATATATTTCAACCGTACTGTGATGTTTTACAAAAGTTCTGAACCTTTCTATTCTCATTGCTTCTACAGATTGTGAATTAAAAATAAACATTTTTGCTAAAAGTATTATTATATTATTGATTGATTGACTATGACTTTTCAGATCACCCAGTAATGCTATCTGCAAGGTTAGTTCCAGGTAAATATTGCAATCCTTTAGCCATTCCTGGACCTGTGTCCAAAAACAAGCTACAAATGGACAGAACCAAAACAAATGATCTAATGATTATATCTCTTCACAGCAAAATCTGCAGAGCTGGGAAGATTGTATCCCCCATATAAATAACATTCTATTGGTAGCAAGAATGTTATATAATAATTTAAATTGAAAGATTCTAATTTTTGAATCCGGTGTCGTTTTGCGTGTCAGTTCATAAACACTATGCCATGGGATCGGTACGTCAAAGATCTCTTCCCAACTATTTTGCAATCTATATGGGACGGCTGTCAATCCTTTGGTCCTTAAGTGAAACTGATATACTTTTTTATTTATCACGGTTTTCCTTAACCAATTATGTTCTTTAATGCAAGGCCGACAGACAAGTTCCTTACTTTCTCCCCCTTCAACTTTCCTCTTCCACTTTTGCGGTAAGGCTGCAATTATTTGGTTGTAATTTTGGGTAGAGCAGACATTTCCATATGTTTTTGTTAGCTGCATGTGCGACATAACTCCACCAGTCCTACCGATGATATCATTTACGAAGATTATACCTTTTTTAAACATTCTGTCAAAAAATAAAGTTTTTTTGTCAATTAGTATATTTGAATTTAACCACAATATTTGTTGCATTATTTGTTCTGTCGTTTCTGGAGGATTAAATTGAAATTGCAACCAACTTTCTATGGCTTGTTTTAGAAATAGTGACATTTGGGAGATTATTTCCTTTTCAAATAACTGAAAGTGAGAGGTTGTAATCTGAATAAAGGGAAAAAGGCCTTTCTTGAACAGTGGGTGAGACAATCTTACTAATTTGCTTGAGAACCAGTTCGGATTTAAGTATAACTTTTGGATGACTGAAGATTTTAGTGATAGGTCTAATGCTTTAATATTTAATAATTTCTGTCCTCCGAATTCATATACAGTGATCCCTCGCCACTTCGCGGTTCACTTATCGCGGATTCGCTATTTCGCGGATTTTCATAATGCATTTTTTTTTTTTTGGTGCATTGTGCTCTGCATTCTGATTCGCTAAAAACTCACTCCCGCTTCTTGTATCAAAACATGCTACGAATTGTGCTATCATTTTGTCGTCTCGTGCAGTTATGTGTACGTACATAAAACAGCTTGGCAAATTTACATTAAGTTGGCCAAATTATCTTGTAATTTCGAACATCTCCTAAACCCATAATGTCGACGAAACGGCCTGGACCGACAAAAGCACCTGCGGATGGGCCCAAACGGCGGAAGATGCTACCTATCTCAGATAAAGTTAAACTTCTGGACATGCTAAGGGAAGGTAAAAGCTATGCAGCCGTTGCTCGCCATTACGGAATCAATGAATCTTCCGTTCGTTACATAAAGAAGGAGGAAAAAAACATAAGGACGACAGCAGCAGTCAATTTTTATACGAATGCAAAAAGGGTTGTAACTGTCCGCAACAAGACCATGGTACGGATGGAGACGGCATTAGCTCTGTGGATTAATGACTGCAGGAAAAAAAACATAACCCTGGATACAAACGTTATCTGCACAAAAGCGAGAATGCTGTATGAAAACTTTGCTGTCAGTGACGGGGAAGAGGGAGAGGATGCCGGGCCCTCAGCAAGTGCTGCTGACACAGTGGGAGAGGATGCCAGGCCCCCAGCAAGTGCTGCTGACAAAGTGCCAAGCGCATTTAATGCAAGCAAGGGCTGGTTTGAAAAGTTTAAGAAACGCTTTGGACTTAAAAATGTTTGTCTGCACGGTGAGATGGCGTCTGCGGATACCGCTGAGGCAGAAGCCTTCGTGAACAATAAATTCAAGGCGATCATTGAGGAGGGGGGATATAAGCCCGAACAAGTTTTTAACATGGATGACACTGCCTTATTTTGGAAACGAATGCCCTCCCGCACCTTCATCATGCAGGAAGAAGCCAAAGCCCCAGGATTTAAAGTTCACAAAGACCGTTTGACCCTGGCTATGTGCGGAAATGCCGCAGGTTTCATGATTAAACCGGGGCTGATTTACAGGTCTAAAAATCCCAGGGCGCTGAAAAACAAAAATAAGGATGATTTGCCTGTTTACTGGATGTACAATGCAAAGGCTTGGATGACAAAAGCGCTCAATCTGGATTGGTTCAAAAACTGTTTCATCCCGGAGGTCAAGTGTTATTTGAGAGGAAAGGGACTGGACTTTAAAGTGCTTCTGCTCCTTGACAACGCCGGAGGTCACGGTAATGATTTGGCATATGATGGTGTGCAAATCGAATTTCTGCCGCCAAACACTACATCCCTGATTCAGCCCATGGACCAAGGAGTCATCCGTGCTTTCAAGGCTCTCTATACGCGCAACACCCTGCAACATCTTGTTGACGCTATGGACTCGGATCAAGATTTCTCACTGAAGGACTACTGGCGTGGATACACCATCGCATCGTGTCTCCAAAACATTCAGAGGGCCATTCAGGAAATGAAAACGGAAACTCTGAAGGCCTGCTGGAAAAAACTATGGCCAGAGGCAGTGCAAAACGCAACCGGAGGCTCGCTTGACGAGGTCCACCACTCTGCCGTAGAAACAGCTGTGAATCTGGCTAAACAGATTGGAGGAGACGGCTTTAATGACATGAGTCCGGATGACATAAACGCCCTGATTGATGGAGACGCACAGCCGCTGACCGATGCAGAGCTGGCAGAAATGACAAAGCCACAAAGCGACGATGAAAGAGAAGAGGGAGAAGAGGACACGAGAGATGAGGAGGAAGGACTAACGCTTGGTCGCTTAGCAACCATGGTGCGAATGGCCACTGAACTTAAGCGAGTAGCTGAGGAATGGGACCCTTTGATGAGCCGTTCATTACAGTTCTCCAACGTAATCGATGGTGGCATGTCGGTGTACAAGGATCTTTTTGCAAAGAAGAAAAAAGAGCGACAACAGCTGCCTATCACTATGTTCTTCTCCCGAACAAACACACCTGCACCGCGGGCTTCAGAAGAAGAGAACACTGCAGAGCGCAGTCAGGATGCAGCGGCCCAGTCTGAAGAGCAGTGAAACGGCCTACACGTGAGTCACTGTATTTGTATACATGTAATAGTTGCTAATTGTAAAAAAAAAAAGTTTTCTATTTCGCGGATTTCACTTATCGCGGGTCATTTTCGGAACGTAACCCCCGCGATAAACGAGGGATTACTGTACCTCCAAATAAAATTGAATATTTTTTTCTCATATAATTTAAAAAACTGTTTGCTAGGCGTAGGCAAGACCATAAGCAAATAGGTAAACTGGGATAATACTAAAGAGTTAATCAGGGTGATTTTTCCACAATTTGACAGGTATTTTCCTTTCCATGGTAGTAAGATCTTATCTATTTTTGCTAACTTTCTATTAAAATGTATTGAAGTGAGATCATTTATTTCCTTTGGGATATGTATTCCGAGTATATCCACATCACCATCAGACCATTTTATTGGTAAACTACATGGTAATGTACAATTTTTATTTTTTTGTGATCCAATACGTAATATAGTACATTTGTCATAATTTGGTTTTAATCCAGAGAGGTTAGAAAATGTATCTAGATCCTCTATGAGGCTGTGGAGGGATTCTAGTTGTGGATCTAAAAGAAAACATGAATCATCTGCGTACAATGACACCTTTGTTTTTAAGCCCTGTATTTCTAATCCTCTGATATTATTATTGGATCTGATTTTAATAGCTAACATCTCGATGGCCACAATAAATAGATATGCCGATAGTGGACAACCTTGTTTCACTCCTCTTGACAGTTTAAAACTTTCTGAGAAATAGCCATTATTTACTATTTTACACCTAGGGTTACTATACATGCTTTTGACCCATTTTATAAGAGATTCTCCAAAATTGAAATGCTCCAGGCATTTATATATAAATCCCAGTCGAACTTTATCAAATGCCTTTTCGAAGTCTGCTATGAATAGCAGGCCTGGTTTCCCATATTTTCCATAGTGTTCTATTGTTTCCAATACTTGCCTTATATTATCTCCAATGTATCTTCCATGTAAAAAACCTGTCTGATTAGAATGAATAATATCCGACAATACCTTTTTAATTCTATGCGCTATACATTTTGCTATGATTTTTGCATCACAACACTGAAGTGTAAGGGGCCTCCAATTTTGTAAATGGACTGGATCTTTATATTTTCCACTTGTATCCTGTTTCAGTAATAATGAGATCAGACCTTCTTCTTGAGTGTCAGATAATCTACCATTTACATAGTTGTGGTTAAAACATGCTAATAACGGTCCTCTTAGTATATCAAAAAAGGTTTGGGATACCTCGATTGGTATGCCATCCAACCCTGGAGTTTTCCCGGACTTAAAGTCTTTAATTGCATCCAGAAGTTCCTCCTCTGTAATTTCACCTTCACATGAGTATTTCTGTGTGGCTGTTAATTTGACATTATCAATAGAAAAAAAATCTCTACAATTAGCTTCAGTTAGAGGAGATGGAGGCGTCTGAAAAGAAAACATATGCTTAAAGTACTTTGTTTCTTCCTTCAAAATATCATTAGGTGAATTATGGGTGACTCCGTCAATTGTAACCAGTTTCATTAAGTTCTTTTTGGTAGCATTCCTATGTTGAAGATTAAAAAAGAATTTTGTGCATTTTTCTCCATATTCCATCCAGTTTGCTTTATTTTTATAATATATTACACTTGATCTTTCTTGAATAAGTTTTTCCATTTCTTTTTGTTTTTCCTCTAATTTATTCTGAGCCTCTATGTTACAGTTTTTATTGCCATCTATCTGTTATGTTAGACTTTCTATTTCCTTTCTTAGTATAAACTCTTTTGACCTAAATTGCTTTTGTTTTCGAGATGAGTACTGAATTGCATGGCCTCTAAAGGCACATTTAAAGGTGTCCCATACAATAAGGGGATTCGCTGTACCTATGTTATGTTGGAAAAAGTCAGTTATAAATTCCTTTGTTCTAATTATAAATAAATTATCATCCAATAGGCTTTGATTAAATTTCCAATATCCTCGCCCACGTGGAAATTCAGTCAGAGTAATGTATATGCCTATTATATGATGGTCCGACCGCATTCTGTCCCCTATCAACACTTTTTTTACTTTTGGTGCCAACGAGAATGAGATAAGAAAGAAGTCAAGACGACTAGCTTGATTCAGTCTCCGCCATGTATATCTCACTAGATCAGCATATTTAAGCCTCCATATATCTACTAGTTCTAATGTATCCATGACATTCACAATTTCCTTAAGAGCATGTGGGTGATTGTTTGTGGTGTGATTTCCTTTTCGGTCCATTGAGCTATTTAAAACAGTATTATAATCCCCCACCATAATAATATTGTCTTGAGTTGCTTGCAGGCTTGATAATTTATTATATATATTGTCAAAGAATTGTGGATCATCATTATTTGGTCCGTAAAGGTTAATGAGCCATATCTGTTTATGGTCCAATACCATATTTAAAATAATCCATCTACCTTGCGTATCTATTTGGACAATTTGCACATTCGGATCGAAATTACTATTAATTAATATCATCACCCCTTTTGAATTTCTTTGCCCATGGGAGAAGTATATTTCCCCCCCCCCCATTCTTTTTTCCACGCTACTTCATCTCGAATTGTTGAATGAGTTTCCTGTATACAATAGATATTATATTCCTTCTCTTTGAGCCATGTAAATATTGTTCTTCTTTTGTTATTATCAGCTAAGCCATTACAATTATAACTGGCTATACTTATTTCACCATACACCATAATGAGATACAAGTTTCAAGTCTATTTATCATTATATATGTTTGTAAATTTACCAATAAAAAATAGCGTAATGATTGAGTGTCCATATAGCTGTACCGTGATATTTGCATTGCTACGGAGTAACCCTTCAATTGTTCTCCACTAATTCCCCCGCTAAAGCCCCTCCCCATCCCAAGTTGAGCCGTCATCCCAGTGATCAGCATCCCACCCACGTCCCTCCGTATCCCTAAGGCCCCGAGAGGCCAGGACCCATCCATCGAAAACAGCACACAGTGCCACCCACAAAACAGAAGCAGGTTAACCGCCAAAAGCATTTCCAATGCTTTCACCTCTATATATATATATATCTATATAACTATTATTATTATTTTTAATTATGCATATCCTATTTTCCATCATTATCAATTAATATGCGTAATAATGTCGGCAGTTCACGCATAGGATTCTAACATATAACCCGGATTGCCATTGTATTACATTTAATTCATTGACAAGCAATTATTATCCTAGCAAATAATTCCTGTGGTCCATCCCATACCCCCCCCCCCCCCCCCCCCACAACAGATGCCAGACAAGCACACACGCACATACTCACATACTCCAACACACTCAACCCCCCTCCTCCACAATCCACCATAAAATCCGATACTCAACGGCTGTTATATCCCAGAGCCCAACTCGAGAAATAACTTGATCTACGAGTGCACATACAGTTAAAGCTGATTGAGAAAGCATGCAGATTGAGCAGAAATTGATAACAATGTGAGATTTGATTAATCTACTTAATCTATGTCAAGTCCTAGGTGATGGAGATCAGATCCACCCTCTTCACCTGAGACACAAACACTCTGATCCCCTGTTGTAACCATTTTCCCAAGCATCTCCATGCGGTCAGACCTTTGATTATTTTGTGCCACCTGGGCCACAATGATAAACCCCCTCTCTGATTGTCCGAGTGTGACCCCCTCCCCATGGGTTACTGCAGCCAGTGTTGCCAGCACTGCCACTACCTGGGTGGGCGTACCCCACCGGAATCCCCACCGGCTAGGTAAAAGGTCGTCAAGGTTCTCATTAGCAGCTTTGAGAATTTCCTTGTCTATTATGCTCTCCCATCAGGGGGCTCTGGCTTTGTAGGACCAACCCTGCCAGGCAGGCTCAGAATCTTGAGGGGGCGGTGCTGCTCAGCATTTATTTCTCTGTTTAGGCTGCATATTCACAGCAGGTCCATCTTGAGCCACTCCTTTGTTGCCTTGGCCGTGTGTTTTGGGTCATTGTCATGCTGGAATACCCATCCACGACCCATTTTCAATGCCCTGGCTGAGGGAAGGAGGTTCTCACCCAGAATTTGACGGTACATGGCCCCGTCCATCGTCCCTTTGATGTGGTGAAGTTGTCCTGTCCCCTTAGCAGAAAAACACCCCCAAAGCATAATGTTCCCACCTCCATTTTTGACGGTGGGGATGGTGTTCTTGGGGTCATAGGCAGCATTCCTCCTCCTCCAAACACGGCGAGTTGAGTTGATGCCAAATAGCTCAATTTTGGTCTCATCTGACCACACTTTCACCCAGTTCTCCTCTGAATCATTCAGATGTTCATTGGCAAACTTCAGACGGCCCTGTATATGTGCTTTCTTGAGCAGGGGGACCTTGCGGGCGCTGCAGGATTTCAGTCCTTCACGGCGTAGTGTGTTACCAATTGTTTTCTTGGTGACTATGGTCCCAGCTGCCTTGAGATCATTGACAAGATCCTCCCGTGTAGTTCTGGGCTGATTCCTCACCGTTCTCATGATCATTGCAACTCCACGAGG
The DNA here is from genome assembly GCF_964263955.1 of Coregonus lavaretus. Classification (NCBI taxonomy): domain Eukaryota; kingdom Metazoa; phylum Chordata; class Actinopteri; order Salmoniformes; family Salmonidae; genus Coregonus; species Coregonus lavaretus. Next base: position 40,492 of record NW_028166467.1, on the reverse strand, counting down.
TGAGATCTTGCATGGAGCCCCAGGCCGAGGGAGATTGACAGTTATTTTGTGTTTCTTCCATTTGCGAATAATCGCACCAACTGTTGTCACCTTCTCACCAAGCTGCTTGGCAATGGTCTTGTAGCCCATTCCAGCCTTGTTTAGGTCTACAATCTTGTCCCTGACATCCTTGGAGCGCTCTTTGGTCTTGGCCATGGTGGAGAGTTTGGAATCTGATTGATTGATTGCTTCTGTGGACAGGTGTCTTTTATACAGGTAACAAACTGAGATTAGGAGCACTCCCTTTAAGAGTGTGCTCCTAATTCCAGCTCGTTACCTGTATAAAAGACACCTGGGAGTGGGAAATCTTTCTGATTGCGAGGGGGTCAAATACTTATTTCCCTCATTAAAATGCAAATCAATTTATAACATTTTCGACATGTGTTTTTCAGGATTTTTGTTGTTGTTATTCTTTCTCTCACTGTTCAAATAAACCTACCATTAAAATTATAGACTGATCATTTCTTTGTCAGTGGGCAAACGTGCAAAATCAGCAGGGGATCAAATACTTTTTTCCCTCACTGTAGCTCTTTGTGTTGTTGTTTGTTTAGTGTTGTCCAATTTTCCCAGAAGTGGTTAGAGTCTATGGATTCTTCAATTACATTGAGCTGATTTCTGAGATGCTGTTCCTTCTTTTTCTGTAGTGTATTTCTGTATTGTTTTAGTGATTCACCATAGTGAAGGCGTAGGCTCAGGTTTTCTGGGTCTCTATGTTTTTGGTTGGATATGTTTCTCAATTTCTTTCTTAGGTTTTTGCATTCTTCATCAAACCATTTATCACTGTTGTTACTTTTCCTTGGTTTTCTGTTAGAGATTTTTAGATTTGACAGGGAAGCTGAGAGGTCAAATATACTGTTTATGTTTTCTACTGCCAAGTTTACACCTTCACTATTACAGTGGAACATTTTATCCAAGAAGTTGTCTAAAAGGGATTTAATTTGTTTTTGCCTAATTGTTTTTTTGGTAGTTTTCGACACAACTTTCCTTCCATCTATAGCATTTCTTAATATTATTCAGTTCCTTTGGCTTTGATGCCTCATGATTGATTATTGCTCTGTTCAAGTAGACTGTGATTTTGCTGTGGTCTGATAGGGGTGTCAGTGGGCTGACTGTGAACGCTCTGAGAGACTCTGGGTTGAGGTCAGTGATAAAGTAGTCTACAGTACTACTGCCAAGATATTAGCTATAGGTGTACCTACCATAGGAGTCCCCTCGAAGCCTACCATTGACTATGTACATACCCAGTGTGCGACAGAGCTGTAAGAGTTGTGACCCGTTTTTGTTGGTTATGTTGTTGTAGTTGTACCGGCGGGGGTCCTCTGTATGTAGGACGGCGGGGGTCTCGTAGGTCTAGGAGAGTGTCTCGCTGGTCTGGGCGGGGTGTCTGTTGATCTGTTGCTCCTGTGTGAGGTGTTGGGTCTGCGGTTGAGGGCGATATCCTTTAGGGTCCGGGCGAAGGTGGGCACTGCTGCCTTGTATAGGTGGACCTGGTGCTAAAGGCTTTTCACGTCCAGGGTGGAGTGGTGGGCCAGGCAGACATTTGGTTTTGATGCACAGTCACGGGAAATACTTGCGTTTACCTGCTGTGTGGTAGCAGGGTGGAAGTATTTTCGTGGTAGCAGGGTTGAGATAACCACTTGCGCGTTGGGGAAAGTAGAAGAAGCTATTTCTATCACTCCCTTGAGTGCTGTGGCCACCCTTTCCTGCTGTGTTCTCAGGTATTTTGTGCCCCTGTGTGTTATTATGTGGCTGGATGATCCTAGTTCCTGAGGACAGAAGGTCTAGGGCGCGCTGGGTGTTTGGACACCGGAGTTTAGACACTGTGTGTTTGGGAAAAAGTTTATTTTATTGTATGTATTTCCCGTTTGAGTCCATAAGGAGTACAATCTGTGGCTTGTGTATGTCCTCAGTGGGTGTGGGGAGGTCGTCATGCGGGCTATCAGGGTGGTTGACAGGGGGGGTGCTCAGAGGGGTTGGGATTCCCAGGGCTTGGGGTTCTTCATTTGTTTGTCTGGCTGTGATGTCGAGGCTATGGTCAGGGTCTAGGGTGTACTGTTCTGCTGCGGTGTCAAGACTTTGGCCAGGATCTGAGGTGGGCTGTTCTGCTGGCTTCTCTGCGGGGGTGGCCAGCTCTCTAATGGGTTGTTCTCTGTCACCCATCATCATTCTCACCTTCTCCTCCAGCACTCTGATCCTCTCCTCTAATGCTCTGTTCTTCTCCTGCTCCTGCTCTTTCTCCTGTTGATGTTGTCTCACCACAGTCCAGAGTGCAGACATGTCTCTCTCTACCTCCAGCTCTCCATGTCTAGTTAGGGGGGTGTTGTTGTGCTGGACTGTTGTCTGGGTCTGTGGTGACTGGAGTGTGTTCACCTCCTGTTCCAGCTCCACCTGCCTTACCACCAGCTGGGTGAATGTATCCTTCATTTCAATGAGGGAGTAGTACTCTGTGCTGGGAAGTTGACTTTCCGCTTGGGGTTGCTCTGTGGGGTTATTTAATGAAGAGGTCTGGTCTGACCAGCTCGGGGTGGGGGTATCTTTCTCAAGGGAGAGCTTCTCCTGCTGAGCTATTTCTTCGATTAGGTGAAAGTCCAACTGGAACTGTTTGGTGTTGCCCTGTACCAATACTGTTCCAGATTTATAGAGATTTATATTAGATGACTCAGAGTCCTCGTCCAGTATCCTGAGTTTCCACCCATCGCTAACACCCCCTCTCTTAACAGAGGGGTATTGTGCTAGTATAGCACTGTGCCATGCCAGGTGATGGTCTGTGTGGAAGATAAGGTTGCTTATGTTCCCATTTTATAAAAGTCAGCAAAAAGTGTCTCCTGGTTTCCCATAAGGAGCTTCATTTTGTACTCTTTTTGTGTCTTATCATTCTTTACATTCAGAGGGTACTGTATTTTAATGACCTCTGAACAGCGGGAGGGTGCTTCTAAGGCCTCTCCATTTGGTTGGGGTAGACTGTGCGACTCTTCTGCCATTGTTGGGTTCAAGGGCTTTGACACCTCTCACTTCACACGTCAGTGCTAATTTAAGTTGTATCTCTTTGTACTAGCAAGCTTGGTAGCCTTAGCATTCAGTCCTTATAAAGTAAAATATATCATTGTAATGTATTTTTTCTTCTTGGTTTTTGAAAGTAAAAAATAGCTTCAGACTAAACATTACTCACACCGTTCCAGGTTGGATGGTGTTTTCAGGTTTCTGTTTGTTTGCCAGAGCATTTGCTGTATAGCTTGGGAATAGTAATCCTTGGTAGTAGAAAGCCTTCCAGGTAATTCCAGGTAATTCTGTCCAAAATCAGGTTGTAGGTTTGGAGTTTTGGTTTGGAATGAAGGTTATGTTGTGGAGGGTAGCATCCTGGATATGTCCCTCCCAAAAAATCAAAGTTTATCTAACTCTAAATCTATATTTTTTGTAAAAACATGCTGGAAAATGCAGGAGCAATGTCTTTGAGCTCTCTCTCTCTTTCTTCTCTCTCTCTCTGTGTGTGTGTGTGTTCTCCTGGCATTGTCCCAGGCCCCAGGCTCTCTCTCTGTCTCGGTCTCCCCCCCTCCCCCTTTCTCTCGCTCTCTGATTGTTAGTATTTTGTCAGACAGTGGGCCAGTCCATAGCCTTTGTTTCAGCTTGTTTGCTCTGTTTTAAAGCCAAGCTCTAGCCTAATGAGTTCAGGCTTTGCTGTCATTGTCCCCCTCAGCATCACAGGTTGTGGTGTGTTTGTGTGTGTGTGTCCTATTGTATGCCTCTCTCTTCATATGATAACACGTTTAGTCTGCAGTCTTTAGAGAGTGTGCCTTCTATCCTTGTGGGGACCTAAAATCTTAAAGAGTAAAATAAGGAAAATCCTCCCTCGTGGGGCAAATTTAAATGTAGGGTTACGTTAGGGGTTAAGGAAAATAGGATTATGATTTTGAAATCAATTTTAGGTCCCCACGAGGATAGAAGATCAAAACCTGTGTGGGTGTGTGTGTGTGTGTGTGTGTGGAACCATTGTATCTCAGTTGTGCTCCTATTTTCCGTCAGGTAGATTATAAAAGGCGTGCGTGCGTCACTCCAGGTTGAGTCCCCTCACCACTGTTTTGTTTTCTCACCGAGCAAACTCTTGACAGTGTTGTCAGAAAACCAAGGGCCTAAAACTCTGTATTGATCTGTGAGGCGTGATGGGAGGAAGAAGAGGGGGAGAGCAGTAGCCTGACCAGTAAATGAAGAAGTGGCAATTCTTGCTCTTTCAAACTGACTGGACTTTAGCAAGGTAGCATATGTTTCCATTCATGTGAGGAGAAATGGAGGGAAATGTCCCACGTGATGAGGCACATTGTCACACTGTCTCTCTCCTGAGAGTCTCCTCTCCTTCCAATTTATTTATTTCCCATTCCTTCTCTCTCTCTCTCTCTCTCTCTCTCTCTCTCTCTCTCTCTCTCTCTCTCTCTCTCTCTCTCTCCGTTCTGCTGTAATTACATTAAGTAACAAAACAATTAGGGGCAGTAGAGACTAGTGTTAGTAATTAGCCTCAGACAGCCTCCTGTAGGACTGCCATGCTAACCCACAGTAATTACCTTGTCACAATGCTCATTTGCTTAGGTGGTGGGAGTCACGGTGTGTACGTGTGTGTATGTGTGTGTGTGCATGTGTATCCTGTGAGCTAATGAGGGTAATGAAGGAATTGCATCTAGCTACAGTTAAGAAGATTAACTTCTGAAGTGCTGACCTGTTGCACCCTCTACAACCACTGTGATTATTATTTGACCCTGCTGGTCATCTATGAAAATTTGAACATCTTGAAGAACAATCTGGCCTTAATGGTCATGTACTCTTATAATCTCCACCCGGCACAGCCAGAAGAGGACTGGCCACCCCTCAGAGCCTGGTTCCTCTCTAGGTTTCTTCCTATGTTCCTGCCTTTCTAGGGAGTTTTTCCTAGCCACTGTGCTTCTACATCTACATTGCTTTAGGGCTTTAGGCTGGGTTTCTGTATAAGCACTTTGTGACATCTGCTGATGTAAAAAGGGCTTCAGAAATACATGTGATGTTCCTGTATGTGTTTGTTAGTTCTTCTCTCTGATGTAGTCGTCTCTGTGTTCACAGGTGTCATCACTACCACGTCCAGGAAACTGGACAGAGAACAACAGGCTGAGCATGTTTTAGAGGTAAGAGGCATAGTCCGACCGACACGTTTCTATGCATGTGTGTGGCTGTCTGATGTGAATGCGCTGTCAGATGTTTAATGAAAATAAATCTCTCAGTATCTCTCTCTCTTGCTCTCTCTCTCTCTCTCTCTCTCTCTCTCTCTCTCTTACTCTCTCTTACTCTCTCTGTCTCCCACCTCTCTCCCTTTCTCTCTCTCCCTCTCGCTCTGTCTTTTTCTCTCACTCTGTTGATCTCTCGCTCTCTCTCATTCTCTCTCTCTCTTTCTCTTCATACCTCCCTCCCTCTCTGTCTTCCTGGTCTCAGTAGAGTGTGCATTAGAGAGGCAGGTCTAGTGTAATTGAGTCAGTACGAGGAGTGGAGCAGGAAATGAAGATTGTGTGTTGGGTTCCATTATGAGCTGATTGGAGTGCCGTATCTTGACTAAGGGCGGCAGATTGGAGGTAAATGGTGTTGCTGCTGCCAGAGTCCTGAATCATGAGCCTGTGTGTGCCGTGTGTGTGTGTGTGTGTGTGTGTGTGTGTGTGTGTGTGTGTGTGTGTGTGTGTGTGTGTGTGTGTGTGTGTGTGTGTGTGTGTGTGTGTGCGTGTGCGTGTGTGCGTGTCCACGCGCGTGTGTGTTTGTGTGTGTGTTCGTACGTGTTGTGACGGCCCTGAATATTTCTGAACCGTCTCAAGGCTTCTCCTTCTAATAGGGCGCTTCCCCTTTAATTCCCCATTAAATAGCCAGCATCAGCTGCGCAAAAGAAAAGTGGTGATTGAGACCTGAATGAGGATGTGTACTACCTTCAGTTCATGAAGCTTCGCCATTACGTTTGTTTTGTGGCCTTACAGTGTGTTTTGTGGCCTTAAAGCGAGCTTACCCAGGATTGGATCCACTCTGTGCGTCTGTGGATTACAACTCTCCGTTGGTTTTCGTGGCCTTTCCTCCGCTGGAGGGCTGTTGACGGATTGTCTGACTGACCGACTGACTACAACTTTTTGTATACGGTATTTCATTTGTTTGGGGTGATGTATACTGTGATTTATGTAGTTGTGAGGACGTATTATTCTTTGGGTAGTCTTTGATACGCTTTATAGTTGTGTTACAAAATAAGTGTTATTTTGAGTGTATGAATATACTGGGTTTATGCTACGGACAAGCGTTGCGGGACTAAGGGCACTTGAGCCACGGAACTTATTTACCGGGCTGGACTCTTTTTATGCCCGAGGTACAGGACATTTCTAAATGAAGATAAGTGCATTGATTTGTTATATTGTTGTGTGTGGGTGGGGGTGATCATTTATGTTGTGAATACAACCAAGCAAAAGAATACACTTGTTTGAAGTTCTTTCCAAGGTTTTAAGGGGTTTATGAAAAGTATATTTCCATCTTGACTTTTACCTAAGTCCTTTGTATTGGTGTGACTTGACGGACCAGAGGGGACTCATTCCCTCCCGAACTAAAAGGAGAAACCCATGCTTTCTCTGGTAGGCACAACCTACCTGGCACCCCTATAAATACCTCAAGTCAAAACCGTTACATAAAAAATGGCACCCGAACAGGGACCTCAACATTGAGAACTAACCAAAGCAAATCTTTTGAGTGGAATTAAAATAATGGATTCACTACAAGAAAATGTGCTCATCCATAGCCTACCTGTCAATGGGAATACACAGGGCCATTCTGACTACCGAGCCAACAATACAAATCATAATGTGAATGGAAATAATGGAGTTGATGTGGGCCAGAGCCCTGGGAATCTAAATGCTCGGTCTGGACCACAGGCCACAGGTCTAACTAGTAACTCACTTATTGACATGGATCTGTGTGAAGGTACTGAGCTAGCCCTCCCTCTGACGCCCAATCTTACTCCATTGTCTGGTTTATCTCCAGAGGTTGTAGTCTTACAACTTCAAGGTGACATCCTTGATATTCGTAAGACTCAACAACATCTCCAAACTCTAATCCATCATAAATTCAAATGTCTGAGTGTAGAGCAACAACAGAGTGCCATGGAATTCAGAAACTCACTGAGTACTCTAACTCACACTCTGACAGAGCTCAGTGAGAGTGGAAGACAGGAAATTACTGGTGCCATGGACAGGCAGTTTGACTACCAACAAAGCCAACTCACTGCCACTCTCCAGTGGCGCCTGCAACATCATCACACTGAGGTCCTCAAGGACGTCAATTCTGTATTTTCTCCCCTGGTTAACACTGTAGACCACTTGCAGACAGCGCTCTCTAATTGTGTTAAAATGTTGGATGATGTGTCTGTTGACATGGCCTCCATTAGGCACAACTCCTTGCACAGAGCTTCTCTTGTGTCCACTTCTGTTCAGACCACTGAGGGCCAAGCGGGCACCTCAGAACAGCCAAGACAAGGCCATGCTGAAGCCACCCCTTGCAGGATGCAATCCACCATGCATCCTGGTGTTCATTTTCATGGTCCCATAACTCCCTCACCCTCTACTTCCTCAATCCCTCCTAGCTCTTTTGTTCATGGTGATTTGAGTAGACGTCATGTGGGAGCGATGCCCATTAAATTGCAATTTCCCACCTTTGGGAAAAAGGATGACAGTCCTGATCCGCTAATGTATCTGGAAAGATGTCATGACTTTCTTGCCCTCAATCCCCTGGCTGACGAAGAACTCCTTGCCACATTGAGGAATGTGTTGCATGGGACAGCTCGAGACTGGTGGGATGTGGCACGTCTCACCACTACCTCCTGGGCTGACTTTGAGGCCAAGTTTTCCTCTGCATTTCTGTCTGAGGACTACACAGATGAGCTGGCAGACAGAGTCAGGAATCGAGTGCAAAGGGAGAATGAGAATATCCGTGACTTTGCATACGGTTACCACTCCCTGTGCAGAAGGTGGAAACCTGGCATTGAGGAGGAAGAGGTCATTAAGTTGATCTTGAAGAACATCAACCCACTACTAGCCAGTCAACTCAGAGAAAGAGTCACCACTGTCGATGGACTGGTTCGCCTGGGACAGCAGTTCGAGAAGGACAGAGAATGCCAACAGCAATATGAACAGAGAAAGAAACAGACACCCAGACAGTTACCCAAGCCAGATCATCAACCACAGCCAGAGTCTCCAGCCAAGACCCCTCCCATGTTCTGTTGGAGATGTAGCCAAAAGGGACATTCTTCAGCTACATGTCCAAGACCGTATCAAGTAAACCCTTCCAGAAACCACAAATCACAACAGGCCAACACCCCTAACACACTTCGCAGGAACGACCATCCTACTCTGGGTGCTTTGACCAGAGCTGAAACCTCAAGAGTCACTGCCTACGCCCCCCCGCCGACATCCCCTTCCTTTCAGTTAATACCACACCAGCTGGTGTTACCCCTGTCCATAGGCCCATGGACAGGAAGAGCCATCCTGGACACCGGGTCATCCTACACACTGCTCAATGAGAAACTGTGGAAGGAGGTTGAAGGTCCAAAATACAACTTGAAGCCGTGGACAGAAGGTCCACTGTATCTGGCTGACGGTGAGGCTAAACGACCACTTGGATGGAGTGAGGTGGAGTTCCGCCTGTGTAACCGCTCCTATATGATTCCTTCGGTTATCCTACAAACCAAGAACCTTGCTTTTCCTGTCGTGTTGGGAATTGATTTCATGTACTTCAGTGGTGTCCAGATTGATATCGCACACAATTGCTACTGGTTTCCAAACAATCCGAGCAAGAAGCATTTCTTCCAATCAGAAGTTACAAAGTTACATGATTGGGGTCTAAATGTGGCAGTCTTCTCTGCCGTTGCTACGGTACCACTAACCCTGGATAATCCTTCTGAGGATCTCCTTTTACAGGCTGTAAGAAGAGCTCAGTTGGAACAGCCAGAGGAGTTAAGGCTGTTGGAACAGTTGCAGAATAATGCCGATGTGTGTACTTCAAAGTTAGGACGCACCGGACTCCTGAAGCACAAAATATTCCTTACACAGGAAATGCCGATCAAGCAAAAGCCATATCGTTTGTCCCCAGCGAAGCTAATCATCCAAAAGGGACTCATTAATGATATGTTGACACAAGATATAATAGAACGTTCCTCCTCTCCCTGGGCTGCTCCTGTTGTCCTCATTCCAAAAAAGACCGGTGGTCTTAGATTTTGTGTGGACTATAGGAAGACCAACAATGTTTCCCAGACTGATGCCTATCCTCTTCCCACCATCCACGAGATCCTGGAGTCATTGTCTGGCGCGGTTGTGTTCACTACCCTTGACCTCAATAGTGGCTATTGGCAGGTTGAGATGGACCAGGAAAGCAAGGACAAGACTGCTTTTGTCTGTGCTGAGGGCTTGTTTTCCTTTAAGGTGATGCCTTTTGGATTAAAGAATGCACCTGCCACTTTCCAAAGACTCATGGAGATTGCGTTAGGTGAGCTCAAAGGGAAGATATGTTTCGTCTACCTGGACGATATAATTATCTACTCCCAGAACAGAGAGCAACACTTTCAAGACCTTCAAGCAGTGTTGGACAAGCTAAGAGAAGCTGGTCTGACAGTGAACATGAAGAAGAGCAACTTCTGCCAAACCTCCCTGAAGTTCCTTGGCCATATTGTGTCTTGTGATGGTATTCATGTGGATCCTGAAAAGACCAAGGCTGTACAAGACTTCCCTGTGCCAACCACACTCAAGGCCCTTCAACGGTTCCTTGGGATGGCTGGATGGTACCATCGGTTTGTGTGGAACTTCTCCCAGGTGGCCGAACCCCTCAACGGGTTGAAGCGAAAAGGAGCGAAATTCCGATGGACGGCAGAGTGCCAGAACTCCTTTGAAACCCTGAAACGACACCTCGTCACCCCTCCCATTTTGGGTCATCCCAACTTTGATTTCCCTTTTGTTGTTTACACTGATGCAAGTGATGTTGGACTTGGTGCTGTCCTAGTCCAACAGACTGGACTTGGTACTGAAGAAGTGCTAGCGTTCGCCAGTCGGACATTGAATGGAGCAGAACGGAACTACTCCACAACCGAGCAAGAGTGCCTTGCAGTTGTCTGGGCTTTGGAAAAGTGGAGGTACTACCTGGAGGGAAGACACTTCACTGTGGTCACTGACCATTCCTCCCTTGTGTGGGTGTTCAAGACCAACAAACCAAGCACCAGGCTCATCAGATGGGCTCTACGGTTGCAAGAGTTCACCTTTGCAGTAGAATACAGGAAAGGAAAATACAACACTGTTCCAGATGCCTTATCCAGAGCTCCTGCTTGTGGTAATGGTGGCCCTCATCTTACATGTGCTACTGTCCTGTCTAGCAGTCGAGACTCACCCAAAACTGACTTTCCCATCTCTGATGAGGTCATTTGGAAAGCCCAACAGGATGATCCCGAAGTACAGGCTTTGTACCAGACTATCCTGGAAGATGAAGAAAAGATGGTCAACCCTACCACAAAGCTGACCATCATTGAAGACAAAGTCTACCGAGTTGTACAACTACCTCACAGAACACTCTACCAAATATACATACCTGAAACTCTACGCCTTCAACTGCTTCAACATTTCCATGAAGACCCATTAGCTGGTCATTTGGGCAGGTTCAAAACCTACAAACGTTTGCAAGCATTACTGTACTGGCCACATCTGAGCATGGATGTGAAATCACATATCCGAAAATGTCAGGTTTGTCAAATGTACAAACCAGAAGGTAGAAAACCTGCTGGCAAGTTGCAGCAAACTGTGGTTAACCGACCTTGGGAAATGTTAGGAGTGGATTTGATGGGTCCATTTCCTAGAAGCTCCAATCAGAATGTGTACATGCTTGTTTTTGTTGATTACTATTCCAAGTGGGTTGAGCTCTTTGCCCTGCGTCAGGCCACAGCGAGGACCGTCTCTAACATCCTTACGAGAGAGATCCTGACTCGCTGGGGAGTGCCTGATTACATTCTGTCTGATCGAGGTTCCCAATTTGTCTCTGATCTCTTTGGAGAGACCTGCCAAAGATGGAACCTGAGACAGAAGTTGACCACAGCCTATCACCCACAGACCAACCTCACTGAGAGAGTAAATCGAACCTTGAAGACAATGGTTGCTTCCTATGTAGGGACCCAGCACAAACACTGGGACAAGCACCTTCACGAGTTTCGATTTGCCCTGAATTCTGCTGTGCAAGAGTCCACTGGAGTCACACCTGCAGAGCTGAACCTAAGTCGTCTCCTCCGAGGACCCTTGGATATGGTACTACAGCCCCAGCAGCTTACTCCAGACGCTGCTTGCTATGACCAGGTAGTCCATCTCCACGACTTGAGAGCTCTTGTCTCAAGGAACATGATCCAGGCTCGACTCAAGCAGAAGAAAAATTATGATAAGAACAGACGAGACCTGCAGTTCCAGCTTCGTGATCGGGTGTGGCTTCGCTCTCATCCTTACTCGAAAGCTGAACAATTCTTCTCGGCCAAGCTCGCTCCTAAATGGCAAGGACCATATAGGATTGTGGAGCAGGTGGGCCCTTTGAACTACCGAGTGGTGAAAGAGGACACAGGTGAAGATATGCGCGTTGTCCATGTCTCACGCCTTAAGGCCTGTTACCCCTCGGCTGAGGAAATGGAGGAGATTGAGCGCCGCAAGGTCCTGGAGATCTTTGAAGAGGAAAGTAAGGAGACTTTTCTCGGATTCCCAGACCCAGAAGTCTCACGGCTTAATGCCTGTGACCCCTCAGCTGAGGAGCGTGAGCGCCAAAAAGTAATGAATATTTTTGTAGAGGAAAGTGATGAGGAGACCTTTCTCGGTTTCCCCGACCAAGATCTGCCTTCCCGGGCAATGGTCGGCTTTTTCCAGGGGAGGGGGTGTGTGACGGCCCTGAATATTTCTGAACCGTCTCAAGGCTTCTCCTTCTAATAGGGCGCTTCCCCTTTAATTCCCCATTAAATAGCCAGCATCAGCTGCGCAAAAGAAAAGTGGTGATTGAGACCTGAATGAGGATGTGTACTACCTTCAGTTCATGAAGCTTCGCCATTACGTTTGTTTTGTGGCCTTACAGTGTGTTTTGTGGCCTTAAAGCGAGCTTACCCAGGATTGGATCCACTCTGTGCGTCTGTGGATTACAACTCTCCGTTGGTTTTCGTGGCCTTTCCTCCGCTGGAGGGCTGTTGACGGATTGTCTGACTGACCGACTGACTACAACTTTTTGTATACGGTATTTCATTTGTTTGGGGTGATGTATACTGTGATTTATGTAGTTGTGAGGACGTATTATTCTTTGGGTAGTCTTTGATACGCTTTATAGTTGTGTTACAAAATAAGTGTTATTTTGAGTGTATGAATATACTGGGTTTATGCTACGGACAAGCGTTGCGGGACTAAGGGCACTTGAGCCACGGAACTTATTTACCGGGCTGGACTCTTTTTATGCCCGAGGTACAGGACATTTCTAAATGAAGATAAGTGCATTGATTTGTTATATTGTTGTGTGTGGGTGGGGGTGATCATTTATGTTGTGAATACAACCAAGCAAAAGAATACACTTGTTTGAAGTTCTTTCCAAGGTTTTAAGGGGTTTATGAAAAGTATATTTCCATCTTGACTTTTACCTAAGTCCTTTGTATTGGTGTGACTTGACGGACCAGAGGGGACTCATTCCCTCCCGAACTAAAAGGAGAAACCCATGCTTTCTCTGGTAGGCACAACCTACCTGGCACCCCTATAAATACCTCAAGTCAAAACCGTTACAGTGTGTCTGGTGACATAAACTCTTTTTCAAAAACATTCTGCTCTTGCTGTATTGATTGTTTCTCAGTAAGATGCTGATGTGTGTTTTGATGCAAGTTGGATATTTTCTCCCTACTGCAGTATAATTTAGATAAGGTCTGTGACGGGGAGAATATGTGATGAGTAAACAGATCAATGGACACATTACATCCATTAAATCCTCAACGTAACAAAACTATATTTTATGTTATTTGATGCGCAGTACCATCTCTTCTCCCACCTCTCTGTATAGTCTAATAACGCTGCACTGTGAGAGAAAACAAACATCTTCGGCCATCTTCCTACCTCTCTGTCCTCTGCCTGTCTGTCTGTCCTCTGCCTGTCTGTCCGTCTGTCTGTCCTCTGCCTGTCTGTCCCTCCGTCTGTCTGCTAGCCATTCCCTCTCTCCATTCCACACAGTTTAGCTACAGACTTTAAAAGGTGCAGCAGTGCAAATCAGTTCAATCTTATTTCCTCTCCATGCCAACCCTCCAAATAGTAAACAGTGGTGTGATTTAGACCTGCCATAGAAATCCATATTCATTTACACAGATGCCACGCCAGATCAATGAGGAATAAACAGAGGGAGAATGATTGTGATTTTGTTGTCCCATGCTGTGAAGCCTTATCGATATCTACAGAGATGAGCCTAATGATAGTGGCTCCCATTTGTTTCATAGGTTTGGTGCAGAGCTATACAGTGGGGAGAACAAGTATTTGATACACTGCGGATTTTGCAGGTCTGTAATTTTTATCATAGGTACACTTCAACTGTGAGAGACGGAATCTAAAGCAAAAATCCAGAAAATCACATTGTATGATCTTTAAGTAATTAATTAGCATTTTATTGCATGACATAAGTATTTGATACATCAGAAAAGCAGACCTTAATATTTGGTACAGAAACCTTTGTTTGCAATTACAGAGATCATACGTTTCCTGTAGGTCTTGACCAGGTTTGCACACGCTGTAGCAGGGATTTTGGCCCACTCCTCCATACAGACTTTCTCCAGATCCTTCAGGTTTCGGGGCTGTCGCTGGGCAATACGGACTTTCAGCTCCCTCCAAAGATTTTCTATTGGGTTCAGGTCTGGAGACTGGCTAGGCCACTCCAGGACCTTGAGATGCTTCTTACGGAGCCACTCCTTAGTTGCCCTGGCTGTGTGTTTCGGGTCATTGTCATGCTGGAAGACCCAGCCACGACCCATCTTCAATGCTCTTACTGAGGGAAGGAGGTTGTTGGCTAAGATCTCGCGATACATGGCTCCATCCATCCTCCCCTCAATACGGTGCAGTCGTCCTGTCCCCTTTGCAGAAAAGCATCCCCAAAGAATGATGTTTCAACCTCCATGCTTCACGGTTGGGATGGTGTTCTTGGGGTTGTACTCATCCTTCTTCTTCCTCCAAACACGGCGAGTGGAGTTTAGACCAAAAAGCTCTATTTTTGTCTCATCAGACCACATGACCTTCTCCCATTCCTCCTCTGGATCATCCAGATGGTCATTGGCAAACTTCAGACGGGCCTGGACATGCGCTGGCTTGAGCAGGGGGACCTTGCGTACGCTGCAGGATTTTAATCCATGACGGCATAGTGTGTTACTAATGGTTTTCTTTGAGACTGTGGTCCCAGCTATCTTCAGGTCATTGACCAGGTCCTGCCGTGTAGTTCTGGGCTGATCCCTCACCTTCCTCATGATCATTGATGCCCCATGAGGTGAGATCTTGCATGGAGCCCCAGACCGAGGGTGATTGACCGTCATCTTGAACTTCTTCCATTTTCTAATAATTGCGCCAACAGTTGTTGCCTTCTCACCAAGCTGCTTGCCTATTGTCCTGTAGCCCATCCCAGCCTTGTGCAGGTCTACAATGTTATCCCTGATGTCCTTACACAGCTCTCTGGTCTTGGCCATTGTGGAGAGTTTGGTGTCTGTTTGATTGAGTGTGTGGACAGGTGTCTTTTATACAGGTAACGAGTTCAGACAGGTGCAGTTAATACAGGTAATGAGTGGAGAACAGGAGGGCTTCTTAAAGAAAAACGAACAGGTCTGTGAGAGCCGGAATTCTTACTGGTTGGTAGGTGATCAAATACTTATGTCATGCAATAAAATGCGAAATAATTACTTAAAAATCATACAATGTGATTTTCTGGATTTTTGTTTTAGATTCCGTCTCTCACAGTTGAAGTGTACCTATGATAAAAATTACAGACCTCTACATGCTTTGTAAGTAGGAAAACCTGCAAAATCGGCAGTGTATCAAATACTTGTTCTCCCCACTGTATATTGATGTGAGTTGTACTGTACGTCCGATCAGATTTAGCAGGGATTTATAGATCAAATTTAGCACGTAGCCTGTTAGCATGGAATGTGTTAGCTTACAATGTTGCCAGCTAGGCCTGTACTAAGAACCTGCTGTTGTTTCTTCAATAGGGGATAAAACAAAGAGACATTTTACCACAAATATGTTATTCCTTCTCCTAGCCTTTTGTTTGATCTTCTATGTTTAACTTTCTGTGGAAAGAACATGTGAAGAGTTTATTTCCAAAATGCTTGAAGCCCAAATTCTTCACATTTGTGTATGTTTTTTTTGCCCCAATTTCGATCTTGTCTCATCGCTGCAATCCCCCAACCGGCTCGGGAGAGGCGAAGGTCGAGTCATGCGTCCTCCGAAACATGACCCTGTCACGGATTCTGCCGAGGCTGCCCCTCCTCCTTGCTCGGGCAGGCTTCGGCGTTCGTCGTCACCAGAGTACTAGCTGCTGCCGATCTATGTTCTATGTTTCTATGTTCTACCTGTTGTTGTCTGATTGTCTCACACCTGTTTCCCATTGGGCAATTACTCCTTCCCTATTAAACCGTTGGCTCCCATTGTGTTTTGTGCGTGTTTGTTATTTCGTTTCGTGTGTCGTTTGTTGAGCGGGTTTACTCCTCCCTGTGTGGAGGTATTTTGTATTTGTTTCTTTACTTGTTAGTAAAGTACGTTTTAATTGAGTTCTGTGTCCTGCGCCTGACTTCGATCCACCGCATTACACTGACACTCGTGACAGACACACGCACCACTATGGAGTCAGCAGGTACAGCCAGTCTGTCCGGATCGATGGAGGAAAGCGTCCAACGATAGGAGAGCATGATCCAGGCTCTCGGCACTGCTATGGAGAGGGTGGTGAATACTATGGAACGATGGGAGAGAGGTGGCTTTCCTACACCTCCTCCAACCACTCAACCTCTCACACCACTGTCCACCCCTTCGCCACCTGGGTCCAGTGGGATTCGGCTCTCGCTCCCGAGGGCATACGACGGAACACCAGCCGGGTGTCAGGGTTTTCTTCTCCAGGTAGAGCTCTACCTGGCAACCATTCACCCGGCGCCCTCAGGATACGAGAGCGTGTCCACCCTCATCTCCTGTCTGTCGGGGAAGGCGTTCGAGTGGGCCAACGCCGAGTGGGGAGGTATAGACGCTACATCAGTCCGCTACAAGGATTTCACCTGCCGCTTTCGGGCGGTATTCGATCATCCACCGGAGGGGAGAGCGGCGGGCGAACGTCTGTTCCACCTAAGACAGGAGAGGAGGAGCGCGCAGGATTTTGCGCTGGAGTTCAGGACTCTGGCAGCCAGCGCAGGATGGAATGAGAGGGCCTTGATCGACCACTATCGATGCAGCCTAAGGGAGGACGTTCGTCGGGAACTGGCCTGCAGGGATACCAACTTCAACCTGGACCAACTGGTGGATATGTCCATCAGGCTGGATAACGTGTTGGAAACCCGCGGACGTTCTGATCGGGGCCCGTCCATTCCTTACCCCAGCACCTCCGACCCTACCCCCATGGAGCTCGGAGGTGCTGCGCTTAGTGAGACCAGGAGAGGGGCCGTCCCCTGCACCAACTGTGGCCACAGAGGACACACTGCTGTTCGGTGCTGGGGAGGGTCCCCAGGGAGTCGAGGCAGTAGGCAGAGCACTGGTCGACCGTCTCAGATGAGTAAGCACCCGACTCACCCAGAGCTCCCTGTTGCTCATATGTGTATTGAGGTTGTTTTCCCAGAGTTTTCTCCTCATTCCCAGCATAAGGCGCTAGTAGATTCAGGCGCAGTTGGGAATTTTATTGATCGTCAGTATTCACTTAGTTTAGGGATTCCCACTGTACGTGTTGATGTGCCCTTCCCTGTACATGCATTAGATAGTCGCCCGTTAGGGTCAGGCCTAATCAGGGAGCTCACCGCTCCACTCTTAATGAGGACGCAGGGGGGTCACAAGGAGAGGATTAGTCTCTATCTTATTGATTCTCCTGCGTATCTTGTGGTGTTGGGACTTCCCTGGTTAACCACTCATGACCCAACTATTTCATGGCAACAGAGGGCTCTAAAGGGATGGTCCAGTCAGTGCTCAGGGAGGTGTGTAGGGGTTTCCTTAGGGGCTACTACGGTGGAGAGTCCAAACCAGGTCTCCACCATGCACATTCCCTCTGATTATGCCGATTTGGCTCTCGCCTTCAGTATAAAGAGGGCGACTAAATTACCACCCCATCGTCCGGGGGATTGTGCGATAAATCTCCAGGTGGGCGCTGCACTTCCCCGGAGTCACGTGTATCCTCTGTCACAGGAGGAGAATGCAGCTATGGAAACATATGTCTCTGAATCTCTGAGACAGGGATACATTCGGCCTTCCACTTCACCTGTTTCCTCAAGTTTCTTTTTCGTGAAGAAAAAGGATGGTGGGTTACGCCCGTGCATTGATTACCGTGGTCTTAATCAGATCACCGTCAAGTACAGCTATCCACTACCTCTGATAGCTTGTATGATGGAGTCATTGCATGGGGCGCGCTTCTTCACGAAATAGGATCTCAGGAGCATGTACAACCTGGTGCGTATCCGGGAGGGAGATGAGTGGAAAATGGCATTCAGTACCACCTCAGGACACTATGAGTACCTCGTCATGCCATACGGGTTGATGAATGCTCCATCAGTCTTTGAGATTTTCAGGGACCTGCACAGACAAGGTGTAGTGGTGTATATTGATGACATTCTCATATACTCCGCTACACGGGCCGAGCATGTGTCCCTGGTGCGTAAGGTGCTTGGACGACTGTTGGAGCATGACCTGTATGCCAAGGCGGAGAAATGCCTGTTCTTTCAGGAGTCCATCTCCTTCCTAGGGTACCACATGTCCGCGTCTGGGGTGAGGATGGAGAGTGACCGCATTTCGGCCGTGTGTAATTGGTCGACTCCAACCAAGGTGAAGGAGGTGCAGCGATTCTTGGGGTTTGCCAACTACTACCAGAGGTTTATCTGGGGCTTTGGGCAGGTAGTGGCTCCTATTACCTCGTTGCTGAAGAGGGGACCGGTGCGTCTGCGGTGGTCAGCTGAGGCGGACAGGGCTTTTAGTCACCTGAAGAACCTGTTTACCTCGGCTCCAGTGCTGGCTCATCTGGATTCCTCCTTGGCTTTCACGGTTGAGGTGGATGCGTCGGAGGCTGGGATAGGCGCTGTACTTTCCCAGCGCTCGGGCACACCACCCAAACTCCGCCCCTGTGCATTATTTTCGAAGAAGCTCAGCCCGGCGGAGCGCAACTATGATGTCAGGGACCGGGAGCTGTTGGCTGTGGTCCAAGCCCTGAAAGTGTGGAGACATTGGCTTGAGGGGGCTAAACACCCTTTTCTCATTTTGACTGACCACCGCAATCTGGAGTACATCCGGGCGGCGAGGAGATTAAACCCTCATCAGGCAAGGTGGTCCATGTTTCTCACCCGTTTTGTTTTCACCCTTTCTTACAGGCCAGGTTCCCAGAACGCTAAGGCAGATGCTCTGTCCCGACTGTATGACACGGAGGAGAGTTCCATGGAGCCCACTCCCATACTTCCGGCGTCGTGTCTGGTGGCACCGGTGGTGTGGGAGGTTGACGCGGACAATGAGCGGGCGTTGCGTAACGAACCCCCTCCTCCCCAGTGTCCAGAGGGTCGTGTGTACGTCCCGCTGGAGGTCCACGATCGTTTGATCTATTGGGCTCACACGTCATCCTCCTCTGGTCATCCTGGCATCGGTCGGACAGTGCATTGTCTTAGTGGGAAGTACTGGTGGCCCACCTTAGCTAAGGACGTGAGGGTTTATGTTTCCTCCTGCTCGATGTGCGCCCAGTGTAAGGCTCCTAGACACCTGTCCAGAGGGAAATTGCAACCCCTACCCGTTCCACAACGACCGTGGTCCCACCTATCGGTGAATTTCGTGACGGATCTTCCCCCCTCACAAGGGAACACCACGATCCTGGTCGTTGTGGATTGGTTTTCTAAGTCCTGCTGCCTCATTCCTCTGCTCGGTCTCGCTACGGCCCTACAGACTGCTGAGGCCCTATTTACACATGTCTTCCGGTACTATGGGGTACCTGAGGATATTGTATCTGATCAGGGTCCCCAGTTCACCTCAAGGGTCTGGAGGGCATTCATGGAACGTCTGGGAGTCTCGTCAGCCTTACCTCAGGGTTTCAGAGTAACGGGCAGGTGGAGAGGGTCAACCAGGAGGTGGGTAGGTTTCTGAGGTCGTATTGCCAGGACCGGTGGGGGGAGTGGTCGGTTTTCCTCCCCTGGGCAGAGATGGCCCAGAACTCACTCCACCACTCCTCCACTAACCTGTCTCCATTCCAGTGTGTATTAGATTATCAGCCTTGGCATCAGAGCCAGATCGAGGCACCTGCGGTGGATGAATGGTTTCGGCGCTCACAGGAGACCTGGAACACTGCCCATGTGCGCTTGCAGCAGGCCATCGGGTGGAAAAAGGCGAGCGCCGACCGCCACCGCAGTGAGGCTCCGGTGTATGCACCGGGGGACCGGGTCTGGTTCTCGACCCAAAACCTGCCCCTTCGCCTGCCCTGCCGGAAGCTGGGTCGGCGGTTTGTGGGGCCATTCAAAGTCCTGAGGAGATTGAACGAGGTATGTTATAGGTTACAGCTTCCTCCTGAGTATCGTATTAACCCCTCGTTCCATGTGTCTCTCCTCAGGCCGGTGGTAGCTGGTCCACTCCAGGAGTCTGAGATACAGGAGGTTCCTCCGCCCCCACTGGACATCGAGGGGGCACCGGCGTACTCGTCCGTTCCATCCTGGATTCGAGGCGTCGGGTGGGGGGCCTGCAGTATCTCGTGGAGTGGGAGGGGTACGGTCCGGAGGAACGGTGCTGGATCCCTAGGAGGGACATCCTCGATCCCTCCATGTTGAGGGATTTCCACTGCAGTCATCCGACTCGCCCCGCGCCGCGTCCTCCTGGCCATCCCCACGGCTGGAGCCGCGCGTCGGGGGGGGGGGGTACTGTCATGGATTCTGCCGAGGCTGCCCCTCCTCCTTGCTCGGGCAGGCTTCGGCGTTCGTCGTCACCAGAGTACTAGCTGCTGCCGATCTATGTTCTATGTTTCTATGTTCTACCTGTTGTTGTCTGATTGTCTCACACCTGTTTCCCATTGGGCAATTACTCCTTCCCTATTTAACCTAGTGGCTCCCATTGTGTTTTGTGCGTGTTTGTTATTTCTTTTCGTGTGTCGTTTGGTGAGCGGGTTTACTCCTCCCTGTGTGGAGGTATTTTGTATTTGTTTCTTTACTTGTTAGTAAAGTACGTTTTCATTGAGTTCTGTGTCCTGCGCCTGACTTCGATCCACCGCATTACACTGACACTCGTGACAGACCCACCAAACCGCGCTTCTTTTAAATATTTTTTTATTGTTGAATATTTTTTTTTTGCATTTTACAATTAAGAACATTCAAAACTAAAATGAGAAGATATTAGACAACAATATAACAAAGTGACAATAACCAAGACATCAGAGAAGAATGTAAATGCAATAATACTAAATAAATAATCAGAATCATAATAAAAAAAGAATGAGACATTGGATCATATGGTCACCTGCCGTAGGCTACATATTATACATTAAGTGTGAAACATTACGTGAGGATTATACAGAGATGCAATCAATGTGATGTGAGTGGAGATTCTCCATATAATCAAAAGGTTGCCAAATTCTGTAAAATGCCTCTAACTTATTCCTCAAGCAGTAAGTAATTTTCTCCAGTGGGATACAACTATTAACTTCCGATAGCCACATTGCAACTGGCAGGGGCAATCCAATTAACATTTCAAGGCAATACATTTCTTTGCAATCGCTAGCAATATTTCTGTTAGCTTTATAGTATGGCTTTGCCTAAGATTGGAATTAGTAAAGTTACCCAGTAGACAGACCTCCTTGTCTAAAGGGAATGCCATGAATTGAGGATATCCATGAATTGAGGATATGGTATCGCATAGCCCTTGCCGGAAACTGTGTAGTTTTGAACACTGCCAAGTGGAATGTAGGAATGTTCCTTCATCTGAGCCAAATCTAAAACATAGGGAGGAGATATCAGGGTTGAACGTGTGCAATCTAGATGGGGTGATATAGAGCTGATGGAGGAAATTAAACTGGATCAGTCTGTATCTGGAGTTCAATGTGGATGTAACACCATCCCTGCATAGGTCACTCCATAGTCCCACATCAAGATTAATACCCAGATCTTTTCCCCATCTAAGTCGGGGTTTATCTAGCTCAGGCAGTGGTAGTCCTGACATAAGAGCATCGTAAACATGGGAAATGGTCTTGAAAAGTGGTTGGTCT
Source organism: Coregonus lavaretus (assembly GCF_964263955.1). NCBI lineage: Eukaryota > Metazoa > Chordata > Actinopteri > Salmoniformes > Salmonidae > Coregonus > Coregonus lavaretus. Next base: position 19,009 of record NW_028166467.1, on the reverse strand, counting down.
GCTAAAGAAGTCCTTGTTAGACAAGTTGTATTTCTGTTTCAGCTGTTCGACAGACATTAGAATTCCCTCCACATAACAATGTTCCAGAAGAGGGATACCCTTATAACCTCTATAAACTATAAGCAGTCTGATGACCATGGTCTAAAGTTACTATTCTGGAAAAACAGGGATCAATCTATTGTTCCATAGATGGGTTTTATGGGAAAGAAATCCCTCTCGTCTGAACAGCTCATGCAGTTTGCACCATGCCAGGACAGAATGTATAATTGAAGTGTTGTCTGTGATAGTTTTTATAGATTTCATGTACCATTTGTAAAACAATTCTGCCCCGGTGTCCTCATCTACCTCAAACTTTTCAATGTTCAACCATGTGGGTGAAGGACCATTGTTGTATGTGGAGGATGAGGGCTGCAGTAGGTATCTCAGATATGGGGGAGTGAGGCGTAAGAGGGTTTTATAAATAAGCATCAACCAGTGGGACTTGCGACGGGTATACAGAGATGACCAGTTTACAGAGGAGTATAAAGTGCAGTGATGTGTCCTATAAGGAGCATTGGTGGCAAATCTGATGGCCGAATGGTAAAGAACATCTAGCTGCTCGAGAGCACCCTTACCTGCTGATCTATAAATTACATATCCATAATCTAGCATGGGTAGGATGGTCATCTGAATCAGGGTTAGTTTGGCAGCTGGGGTGAAAGAGGAGCGATTACGATAAGAGGAAACCAACTCTAGATTTAACCTTAGCCTGCAGCTTTGATATGTGCTGAGAGAAGAACAGTGTACCATCTAGCCATACTCCCAAGTACTTGTATGAGGTGACTACCTCAAGCTCTAAACCCTCAGAGGTAGTAATCACACCGGTGGGAAGAGGGGCATTCTTCTTACCAAACCACATGACCTTTGTTTTGGAGGTGTTCAGAACAAGGTTAAGGGCAGAGAAAGCTTGTTGGACACTAAGAAAGCTTTGTTGTAGAGCTTTAAACACAAAGTCTGGGGAGGGGCCAGTTGAGTAAAAGACTGTATCATCTGCATATAAATGGATGAGAGAGCTTCCTACTGCCTGAGCTATGTTGTTGATGTAAATTGAGAAGAGCGTGGGGCCTAGGATCGAGCCTTGGGGTACTCCCTTGGTGACAGGCAGTGGCTGAGACAGCAGATGTTCTGACTTTATACACTGCACTCTTTGAGAGAGGTAGTTAGCAAACCAAGCCAAGCCAAAGGCCCCTCAGAGACACCAATACTCCTTAGCCGGCCCACAAAAATGGAATGGTCTACCGTATCAAAAGCTTTGGCCAAGTCAATAAAAATAGCAGCACAACATTGCTTAGAATCAAGGGCAATGGTGACATAATTTAGGACCTTTAAGGTTGCAGTGACACATCCATAACCTGAGCGGAAACCAGATTGCATACCAGAGAGAATACTATAGACATCAAGAAAGCCAGTCAGTTGATTATTGACAAGTTTTTCCAATACTTTTGATAACAGGGCAAAATAGAAATTGGCATATAACAGTTAGGATCAGCTTGATCTTCGACCTTTAAATAAAGGACGCACCGTGGCTGACTTCCAAGCTATGGGAACCTCCCCAGAGAGGAGAGGCAGGTTAAAAAGGTCAGAGACAGGCTTACCAACCTTAAAGAAGAAAGGGTCTAAACCATCTGACCCAGATAGTTTTTTGGGGTCAAGTTAAGGAGCTCCTTTAGCACCTCGGACTCAGTGACCGCCTGCAGGGAGAAACTTTGTAGCGGGGCAGGGGGAAAAGAGGGAGGAGCATCTTGGCAAGTCGCATCACCTCCCGAGTGGCACAGTGGTCTAAGGCACTGCATTGCAGTGCTAGCTGTGCCACTAGAGATCCTGGTTCGAATCCAGGCTCTGTCGTAGCCGGCCTCGACTGGGAGACCCATGGGGCGGCGCACAATTTGCCCAGCGTCGTCCAGGGTAGGGGAGGGAATGGCCGGCATGGATGTAGCTCAGTTGGTAGAGCATGGCGTTTGCAACACCAGGGTTGTGGGTTCGATTCCCACGGGGGGCCAGTATGAAAAATAAAAAAAATAATGTATGCACTCACTAACTGTAAGTCGCTCTGGATAAGAGTGTCTGCTAAATGACTAAAATAAAAATGTAATTAGAAGGGGTGGGAGATGAGGAAATGTTGGACCGGCAAGGAGACATGGCTGAGTCAAATAGGAATCCTGACTTAATGAAGTGGTGATTAAAGAGCTCAGCCATTTGCTCCTTGTCAGTAACAACCACTTCATCAACATTAAGGGACATGGGCAGCTGTGAGGAGGATGGTTTATTCTCCAGGTCTTTAACCGTTTTCCAGAACTTCAACCGTTTTCCAGAACTTCTTCGGGTTAGACCCACAGAGAGAGAACTGCTCCTTAAAATAACTCACTTTGGCCTTCCGGATAGCCTAAGTGCACTTATTTATCATTTGCCTAAACAAGAGCCAGTCAGCCTGAGTAAGCGTGTGCCGAGCCTCTCGCCAAATGGAATTCTTGAGGTGTAGTAACTCTGCCAGATCACGGTCAAATCAGAGGCTGAACCTGTTTTTAATTCTCATTTTCTTCATAGAGGCGTGTTTGTTAACAATACCACTGAAAATATCAAAAAAGAAGGTCCAAGCGTCTTCGACAGAGGGGATCAAGCTGATTATATACCAATTTACAGAGGCCAGGTCATGAAGGAAGGCTTGCTAATTAAAGTTTTTTAGCAAGCGTCTATGACAAATCAGGACAGGTCTTTCACTGAGCAGCCATTACGAACACGGCCTCTAAAACAGTGATCACTAAGGTCATTACAGAAAACACCAGACTGATACCTATCAGGATTATTTGTGAGGATAATGTCAAGGATAGTAGCCTTTTCTGGGTGTTTGGAGTCATACCTTGTGGGATTGGTAATAATCTGAGAAAGATTGAGGGAGTCCCATTGCTTTAGGACTTGGTCTGGTGGTTTAAGCTTTTGTCCCAGTTTGTGTCACCTAGCAGGACAAATTCAGACTTAGTGTAAGGGGCCAGGAGAGAGCTTAGGGCAGGTAGGGTACAGGCCGGTGCTGATGGTGGACGATAACACCCAGCAACAGTCAACAAAGAGCTATTTGAAAGTTTAATGCTTAAAACCAGCAAATCAAATTGTTTCGGGACAGACTTGGTGGAGACAACCGAGCACTGAAAGTGTTCCTTGGTAAAGATTGCCACTCCACCACCTGTGGAAGATCTGTCTTGCCGAAAAAGGTTATAACCAGAAAGGTTTAATATAGATGCGAAAGAAACGCACACCTATTTAAGCGAGGTGCTGGCTAACGGAATAAAACACTTGAAAAAGAAAGCCGCACACTCTAGGAGCTCAGATGCAATAATTTAATATCCTAATAACCAACGTTTCGACAGACAAGCTGTCTTCATCAGGGTATAATGAGAAAGGTTAACATCAGTGTTCAAAACACTTTTTCTTAACCACGTCTCAGTAATGACCATCACATCTGGATTGGAGCTGTGAACCCACACTTTCAATTGATTAATTTTAGGTAATAAGCTCCTAGTGTTAACGTGCAGAAAACCCAGGCTTTTACGAGAGCAGAAATCAGTGAAGCAGATATCAGAGCAGAAGTCAGAATTGGAGCTAACAACAGTAGATGGGCCAGGGTGTACATGCACATTTCCAGATATCATCAGCAGTAATACAATCAGGGCACGGCAGAGGACAGGGAGAGCTCTGCAGTGTTGATTTATGACATTTGAATGTCCATTAGATGGCAACAAGATCATATTGTACAGCAATTTCATCAGGTAACATGAATACAAAGCCGGCGAGAGGTGGTTAGAATAGGCCTCGCGAGGGCGAAGAGGTGGGGGCTAATAGGGCAACCTTGTCTGTTCCCCCTATAGAGAGGGAAAGAGGAGGAAGTAATCCCATTGGTAGCAATCCTAGTTTTAGGAGATTTGTAGAGTGATTTGATCAAATTTACAAACAAGATGCCTAAACCGAACTTTTCCAAGACGCGAAAGATATATGGCCATTCGACCCTATCAAAGGCCTTTTCGGTGTCGAGGGAGACTGCAACACTAGGTATTTTGTTTTTGTTAGCAAGGTGAATTATATCAAAGAACCTTCTGAGATTATTGGAGGACAATCTATTAATTATGAAGCCAGTCTGATCTGGGTTGACCAACAGGGGTAGACATGACTCCAGTCTCTTATATAGCGTCTTGGTGACCAGTTTACAATCTGTATTAAGGAGAGAGATTGGTCTATAGGAGGCGCACTTTAGCGGGTTTTTCCCTTTCTTGTGAATTACTGTAATCACAGCTTGAGAGAAACTCTGGAAAGCAGTTGTCCTCCCCGGCTTTTTTAAGTACCTCCATAAGGTAGGGTACCAACAGCTCCTTCAAGTATTTATAGAACTCTGAAGGGAAGCCATCCTCCCCAGGAGATTTATTTGAAGGTAAAGATTTAATGGCCTCCAACAGTTCAGGGACTGAGAACTGTTCACTCAGGTGCGCTCTGTCTTCCTCTGACAGTCATGGGAGGATGAGACAGGAGAGAAAAGAGTTGACCTCTGACAGGTCATCGCTTGATTGAGAAGTATAGAGGTCCTCGTAATATTTCTTAAAAGTATCATTAATTTCAGTAGGGTCAAAATATATCTCATTAGTAAGAGTTTCTATAGCATTAATTGTCCTCTTACTTTCCTCTGCTGTCAGTTGCCAATGCCAATACTTTGTGTGCTTTCTCTCCAAGTTCGTAGTAACGCTGTTTTGATTTAGTGGTGGCCCTCTCAGCTTGATACGTGTTCAGAGTATTATATTTCAGTTTCTTATTTACCAAAAGCCTGTATAGGCCTTTAATCAGGCCTCTTTGGTAGGTTTTCTCTTGCTCAGAGATTTCAGATCAAGGACATTCAGTTCGGCACCGTGTTTGCTCTTCAACCCATTAGTACAGTATAGGCAATCTGTCCCCTCAGATAGGCTTTCAATGCGTCCCAAAGAATGAAACTGTCAGGAGCAGAGAGTTTGTTTGTCAAAGTAAAAATATTGATCTGCTCTTTGATGAATGCACAAAATTCAGGTTGCTTCAGGAGTGTAGAGTTTAGTCTCCATCCATATGCTCCATTTACAGTGGGGGAAAAAAGTATTTAGTCAGCCACCAATTGTGCAAGTTCTCCCACTTAAAAAGATGAGAGAGGCCTGTAATTTTCATCATAGGTACACGTCAACTATGACAGACAAATTGAGGAAAAAAAATCCAGAAAATCACATTGTAGGATTTGTAATGAATTTATTTGCAAATTATGGTGGAAAATAAGTATTTGGTCACCTACAAACAAGCAAGATTTCTGGCTCTCACAGACCTGTAACTTCTTCTTTAAGTGGCTCCTCTGTCCTCAACTCGTTACCTGTATTAATGGCACATGTTTGAACTTGTTATCAGTATAAAAGACACCTGTCCACAACCTCAAACAGTCACACTCCAAACTCCACTATGGCCAAGACCAAAGAGCTGTCAAAGGACACCAGAAACAAAATTGTAGACCTGCACCAGGCTGGGAAGACTGAATCTGCAATCGGTAAGCAGCTTGATTTGAAGAAATCAACTGTGGGAGCAATTATTAGGAAATGGAAGACATACAAGACCACTGATAATCTCCCTCGATCTGGGGCTCCACGCAAGATCTCACCCCGTGGGGTCAAAATGATCACAAGAACGGTGAGCAAAAATCCCAGAACCACACGGGGGGACCTAGTGAATGACCTGCAGAGAGCTGGGACCAAAGTAACAAAGCCTACCATCAGTAACACACTACGCCGCCAGGGACTCAAATCCTGCAGTGCCAGACGTGTCCCCCTGCTTAAGCCAGTACATGTCCAGGCCCGTCTGAAGTTTGCTAGAGTGCATTTGGATGATCCAGAAGAGGATTGGGAGAATGTCATATGGTCAGATGAAACCAAAATAGAACTTTTTGGTAAAAACTCAACTCGTCGTGTTTGGAGGACAAAGAATGCTGAGTTGCATCCAAAGAACACCATACATACTGTGAAGCATGGGGGTGGAAACATTATGCTTTGGGGCTGTTTTTCTGCAAAGGGACCAGGACGACTGATCCGTGTAAAGGAAAGAATGAATGGGGCCATGTATCGTGAGATTTTGAGTGAAAACCTCCTTCCATCAGCAAGGGCATTGAAGATGAAACGTGGCTGGGTCTTTCAGCATGACAATGATCCCTAACACACCGCCCGGGCAATGAAGGAGTGGCTTCGTAAGAAGCATTTCAAGGTCCTGGAGTGGCCTAGCCAGTCTCCAGATCTCAACCCCATAGAAAATCTTTGGAGGGAGTTGAAAGTCCGTGTTGCCCAGCGACAGCCCCAAAACATCACTGCTCTAGAGGAGATCTGCATGGAGGAATGAGGCCAAAATACCAGCAACAGTGTGTGAAAACCTTGTGAAGACTTACAGAAAACGTTTGACCTGTGTCATTGCCAACAAAGGGTATATAACAAAGTATTGAGAAACTTTTGTTATTGACCAAATACTTATTTTCTACCATAATTTGCAAATAAATTCATAAAAAATCCTACAATGTGATTTTCTGGATTTTCTTTTCTCATTTTGTCTGTCATAGTTGACGTGTACCTATGATGAAAATTACAGGCCTCTCTCATATTTTTAAGTGGGAGAACTTGCACAATTGGTGGCTGACTAAATACTTTTTTTCCCCACTGTACCTTGGTAGGAATGGAGATTGATAATACCAGAGGAGAATGGTCACTAAGCAATCTTGGGAGATAATCGGTATCTAACGCGTGTATGTGTTGTGTGGGTGGGAATAAAAAGAGTAGTCCCTATCCTGTGGGTGCATCTGTCTCAAGATCTCTAGTAAATTGAGATCCTTCACGAATGACATGGTGAGCTTGGAGGCTTTGGTAAGAGGGGAGGGTTTATCAGAGGACCTATCAAGAACTGTATCTAAACAAACATTTAAATATCCTCCAGCCAGTAGCCAACCTCGTGTTGCTTAAGCAACCTGAAGGAAGACATTCTGAATAAACATATGGTCAGCGAAGTTAGGAGCATAAATATTCAATAGGGTCCAAGACTCCGAATACATATGCCCCTGCACCAAAACAAACCTGCCTGAGGGATCAGACATGTTGTTGCTGACACAGAAGGGGATGATGTGTCTACTTAGGAGTTAAAAGATGACACAAAAACTTGTCCTACCCATTCCCTCTTTAATTTATTGTGTTCACTGGCTGTAAGATGTGTTTCCTAAGGTATGTATAGACTATTTTCCTCTTGACCGGTCTGTTAAGACCTTTTACGTTGAATGTGAGATATTTTAGTGGATTAAGCATGGGTTGGGTTTCAAATATATAACCGAATGGTAATCCCTCATATGTAAATATGTCAGGTAATGTTTCAACTTCATTTTGAACACTGAAGTGACCTATGTGTCTCTTTAGGAAGGAAACGACATTAAACATAAAAAATATATTTAAAAAACACCCACCTTGATTGTCGGACTAAAACCATAATCCCAACAATCAAACATGAAAACACTTGTAGAGATACGTTGTTGCTCGCTTTCCATATTGCTCTTTCTAGCTAAACCTTGGCATAAACTAAAACCTACGAGCTCTCTATATTGAAAACAAACGTTGTGAATAGAGATTTATGGCTGAATATTTACTGTCAACAATAAGGGCTGATTGAGTCTCTTTTCAGGAGAAGAGGAGAAACATAAATGGGGAAAAAGCAATGTGCCTAAGCCTACTAATTTGCTTCACCCAGTGGATATTGACAAAACCAAGATATAATCTCCTGTAAATGTATTAGAATTCACCACGGGGAAAAAAGCTGTTAGTTGAACATGTCCAAATCAACAGTAGCGATCAGCAAGTAGACATCAGCAGTTCAGTCCCAGGACAGCAGAAACAAGAAAAACCCAATAAACTGAATCCCATGGATAGACCTTTGAGAAAGTTATTTGAGAAAAGCGAACACTTCTCCCGGTGTGTCGAAGAGATGGCTTCGGCCATTGTAATGAACTTTCATCCGTGCAGGGTGAATGAGGTAGCCGGTGATGTTCTTCTCCTTCAGGGCTTTGGCGGCTGGTTTGAACTGCTTGCGACGTCTGGCGAGATCCGTGCTCATATCCGGGAAAAGGCTGACCCTTTTGCCATCGATGGTGATGTCCCCTTTGGCCTCTTGCAAGTCGCAGTATCTTCTCCCTGTCCTGGAAACGGAGGAACCTGATCAGGACGGCCCGTGTGGGCTCATCTGGCGTGGGTTTCGGTGTTGAGGTTCTGTGGGCGCGTTCGATTTCCAGCGGCTTGGTGAAGTTGGTTATGCCTAGGACTTCAGGGATCCATTGAGTGAAGAAACTGACGGGGTCACAGCCCTCGCTGTCCTCCTTCAATCCCACCACACGGATATTGCTACGTCTGCTCTGGTTCTCCAACTTGTCTACCATGTTTTTGAGATAGGCATTGTCCTTCTGCAGCTGTTTCATTACCTGTTCATGTCGAGTGATGGTATCTTCAACTGTGCTAATGCGCAACTCAGCCTCAATCGTTCTCAAAAGGAGATCATTCAGGGAGGATTTCAGGTTGTCAATGGAAGAAAGGAGCTCAGCCGAAATCTTGTCAATTTTCAGTGAAAGACGTTTGTTACCATCTTGAATTTCCTGGAGGAGAGTAGCAAGCATGCCGGAAGACTAGGAAGAGGCTGCTGAGTGCAACAGTCTGGAACTGTCGTCTGAGTTACCAGGCTAATGCTTATCTTGCTAGCTGTGGGGTTATCATTATCTTGGGATTGAGTTTTGGTCATCCTTTTTGCCTCTCGGTCGGAGGTCCATGACTCTTTGGGAAGGTACAGTGGGGGAAAAAAGTATTTAGTCAGCCACCAATTGTGCAAGTTCTCCCACTTAAAAAGATGAGAGAGGCCTGTAATATTCATCATAGGTACACGTCAACTATGACAGACAAAATGAGAAAAAAAAATCCAGAAAATCACATTGTAGGATTTTTAATGAATTTATTTGCAAATTATGGTGGAAAATAAGTATTTGGTCAATAACAAAAGTTTCTCAATACTTTGTTATATACCCTTTGTTGGCAATGACACAGGTCAAACGTTTTCTGTAAGTCTTCACAAGGTTTTCACACACTGTTGCTGGAATTTTGGCCCATTCCTCCATGCAGATCTCCTCTAGAGCAGTGATGTTTTGGGGCTGTCGCTGGGCAACACGGACTTTCAACTCCCTCCAAAGATTTTCTATGGGGTTGAGATCTGGAGACTGGCTAGGCCACTCCAGGACCTTGAAATGCTTCTTACGAAGCCACTCCTTCGTTGCCCGGGCGGTGTGTTTGGGATCATTGCCATGCTGAAAGACCCAGCCACGTTTCATCTTCAATGCCCTTGCTGATGGAAGGAGGTTTTCACTCAAAATCTCACGATACATGGCCCCATTCATTCTTTCCTTTACACGGATCAGTCGTCCTGGTCCCTTTGCGGAAAAACAGCCCCAAAGCATGATGTTTCCACCCCCATGCTTCACAGTAGGTATGGTGTTCTTTGGATTCAACTCAGCATTCTTTGTCCTCCAAACACGACAAGTTGAGTTTTTACCAAAAAGTTCTATTTTGGTTTCATCTGACCATATGACATTCTCCCAATCCTCTTCTGGATCATCCAAATGCACTCTAGCAAACTTCAGACGGGCCTGGACATGTACTGGCTTAAGCAGGGGGACACGTCTGGCACTGCATGATTTGAGTCCCTGGCGGCGTAGTGTGTTACTGATGGTAGGCTTTGTTACTTTGGTCCCAGCTCTCTGCAGGTCATTCACTAGGTCCCCCCGTGTGGTTCTGGGATTTTTGCTCACCGTTCTTGTGATCATTTTGACCCGACGGGGTGAGATCTTGCGTGGAGCCCCAGAATGAGGGAGATTATCAGTGGTCTTGTATGTCTTCCATTTCCTAATAATTGCTCCCACAGTTGATTTCTTCAAACCAAGCTGCTTACCTATTGCAGATTCAGTCTTCCCAGCCTGGTGCAGGTCTGCAATTTTGTTTCTGGTGTCCTTTGACAGCTCTTTGGTCTTGGCCATAGTGGAGTTTGGAGTGTGACTGTTTGAGGTTGTGGACAGGTGTCTTTTATACTGATAACAAGTTCAAACAGGTGCCATTAATACAGGTAACGAGTGGAGGACAGAGGAGCCTCTTAAAGAAGAAGTTACAGGTCTGTGAGAGCCAGAAATCTTGCTTGTTTGTAGGTGACCAAATACTTATTTTCCACCATAATTTGCAAATAAATTCATTATAAGTCCTAAAATGTGATTTTTTGGAGAAAAAAAATCTCATTTTGTCTGTCATAGTTGACGTGTACCTATGATGAAAATTACAGGCCTCTCTCATCTTTTTAAGTGGGAGAACTTGCACAATTGGTGGCTGACTAAATACTTTTTTCCCCCACTGTATATCCTATTTTCCATTGTTTAGCTGGAATGGAATGTTAGTATACTGTTTATTTGACTGTGATATGTAGTCGTCTCACCTAGGTATGTTAAGATGAATGCACTCACTGTAAGTCGCTCTGGATAAGAGCATCTGCTAAATCAGTGGTTCCCAAACTGTGGGGCTTTTTTCTTTTTTTTTTACTCAGTCCGGCTTTCAACTTACGCTTGTAAGTTGTAATAGTAGAATGCACAAGGTGCCATTTCGAAATTGGGTAGTGCATCATCAGTGTTCCTCTTGTCATGTCGGTCATTGCATACCTTAGAGAGCTATTTACAACTTGTCAGAAATGTCCAGATCAACTAGCCCATGTCAGCTAAACATTTTTACCTAGGTTTCTTAGCCCATAGATTTTGTTGTAATATTTGAGTCACTCAAATATCCCATGAATACACATTAGACATGGCTAAATGTATAGAATTGCAAGGAAATTTTCTTTAAAACTGCTAAATTTTTTCTGCACCCCATGACTAAATGTGTAGAATTGAAGGAAATAAGCTTTAAACCTGCAAAATGTTCTCTCCACCAACAATAGGGGTGTGATCAGTTTGTGTCATGAACAGTGCTTGTACCCATAGAAATAGACGTGAAGTGCGCGCACACAGGGGGGGCACGGGATGTTCCCCAATGCTAGAAGGGGAGCCTGAGTGAAAAAGTTTGGTAACCCCTGAGCTAAATAACAAAAATGTAAATGTTTTACATACAGATCTCATATTACTGTATTAATTCATATATGTAAAACATATTGATGTCACAAATGTATCATTTGTACAGTTCTTTATTAAAAATGAAGTTATTTGTTACATTTGACTGTAAAACCTAGTAGTACTACTTATTTCTCTGAGAGTGAGGTGGACACATAGTGTTTTGCAAAAAAACATGGTTACTTGTCTCTTTGAAATGAAACCATCAAGTGATCGATTTCAAACAAATACACGGCTGTCTTTGAACAAGCCCATACCATGATTAGAAAGAACACACCAATCTCTTTCATAAGGTCTTTAAACAATAAAAGCTCATTTACCAACATGTCTGAAAATGTCTATACACTGTACGTATAGCGTTTTGGAAATAAACTTTTCAGTTGCAGACTCTTAGTAGATCTGTCGCAATGTACAGATGTAAGATCTTAATTTGAGCCAGTTTGCTACAGTAAGAAAATAATCCTGCAGCAACAGGGAAGTATTGTTGTTAATGGAAGGGGTTGATACATCTTTCATACATCTTTCGTAAGTGGAAGTTACAAACTTCAGAAATCTTTTTAAATCTCAAATACACTACACATTTTAAATGTCCTGCATTGCAGAAAAGTTCTCCTGCAACAGGGTGATCAAATTAAGATCCAAATTAAGGGCATAGGTTAAGTGTCAATGGTTAAATGCTTTAGTTGAGAGCCTCTCTCACTCCTGAGATGTGTGAGCCAAGTGCTGCATGGACCAGAAGGGATTTTTCACTTGAACAGATAAAGCACACACACACACACACGAACAGGCACGCACAGGGTCAAAACCTCTATTCAGCATGGTGGAAGAGAAAATTGTTGCATCTGAGATCAAATGCCTGAGACAAAAGCTTGAGTGATATTGGGGAAGAAAAGCCTGCTGCCAGCATCTGCAAGAAGGTCAATGTGTGTGTGTGTGTGTGTGTGTGTGTGTGTGTGTGTACGTGGGGGAGTGTATGTGTGTGTGTGTAAGAGAGAGAGGGAGAGGGTGTGAGTCTGTTTCCAGTAGGGTAGTGTGTTTCCAGTAGGGTAGTGTGTTTCCAGTAGGGTAGTGAGTTTCCAGTAGGGTAGTGTGTCAGTAGGGTAGTGTGTCAGTAGGGTAGTGTGTTTCCAGTAGGGTAGTGTGTTTCCAGTAGGGTAGTGTGTTTCCAGTAGGGTAGTGTGTCAGTAGGGTAGTGTGTTTCCAGTAGGGTAGTGTGTCAGTAGGGTAGTGTGTTTCCAGTAGGGTAGTGTGTTTCCATTAGGGTAGTGTGTTTCCAGTAGGGTAGTGTGTTTCCAGTAGGGTAGTGTGTTTCCAGTAGGGTAGTGAGTTTCCAGTAGGGTAGTGTGTCAGTAGGGTAGTGTGTTTCCAGTAGGGTAGTGTGTTTCCAGTAGGATAGTGAGTTTCCAGTAGGGTAGTGTGTCAGTAGGGTAGTGTGTCAGTAGGGTAGTGTGTCAGTAGGGTACCGTGTTTCCAGTAGGGTAGTGTGTCAGTAGGGTAGTGTGTTTCCAGTAGGGTAGTGAGTCAGTAGGGTAGTGTGTTTCCAGTAGGGTAGTGTGTTTCCAGTAGGGTTGTGTGTTTCCAGTAGCATAGTGTGTTTCCAGTAGGGTAGTGAGTTTCCAGTAGGGTAGTGTGTCAGTAGGGTAGTGTGTTTCCAGTAGGGTAGTGAGTCAGTAGGGTAGTGTGTTTCCAGTAGGGTAGTGAGTTTCCAGTAGGGTAGTGTGTCAGTAGGGTAGTGTGTTTCCAGTAGGGTAGTGAGTCAGTAGGGTAGTGTGTTTCCAGTAGGGTTGTGTGTTTCCAGTAGCATAGTGAGTTTCCAGTAGGGTAGTGTGTCAGTAGGGTAGTGTGTTTCCAGTAGGGTAGTGTGTTTCCAGTAGGGTAGTGTGTTTCCAGTAGGGTAGTGAGTTTCCAGTAGGGTAGTGTGTCAGTAGGGTAGTGTGTTTCCAGTAGGGTAGTGAGTCAGTAGGGTAGTGTGTTTCCAGTAGGGTAGTGTGTTTCCAGTAGGGTTGTGTGTTTCCAGTAGCATAGTGTGTTTCCAGTAGGGTAGTGAGTTTCCAGTAGGGTAGTGTGTCAGTAGGGTAGTGTGTTTCCAGTAGGGTAGTGAGTCAGTAGGGTAGTGTGTTTCCAGTAGGGTAGTGTGTTTCCAGTAGGGTTGTGTGTTTCCAGTAGCATAGTGTGTTTCCAGTAGGGTAGTGAGTTTCCAGTAGGGTAGTGTGTCAGTAGGGTAGTGTGTCAGTAGGGTAGTGTGTTTCCAGTAGGGTAGTGTGTCAGTAGGGTAGTGTGTCAGTAGGGTAGTGTGTTTCCAGTAGGGTAGTGGGTTTCCAGTAGGGTAGTGTGTTTCCAGTAGGGTAGTGAGTTTCCAGTAGGGTAGTGTGTCAGTAGGGTAGTGTGTTTCCAGTAGGGTAGTGAGTTTCCAGTAGGGTAGTGTGTCAGTAGGGTAGTGAGTTTCCAGTAGGGTAGTGTGTTTCCAGTAGGGTAGTGTGTTTCCAGTAGGGTAGTGAGTTTCCAGTAGGGTAGTGTGTTTCCAGTAGGGTAGTGTGTTTCCAGTAGGGTAGTGTGTCAGTAGGGTAGTGTGTTTCCAGTAGGGTAGTGAGTTTCCAGTAGGGTAGTGTGTCAGTAGGGTAGTGTGTTTCCAGTAGGGTAGTGAGTTTCCAGTAGGGTAGTGAGTTTCCAGTAGGGTAGTGTGTTTCCAGTAGGGTAGTGTGTTTCCAGTAGGATAGTGTGTTTCCAGTAGGGTAGTGTGTTTCCAGTAGGGTAGTGTGTTTCTAGTAGGGTAGTGTCAGTAGGGTAGTGTGTTTCCAGTAGGGTAGTGTGTTTCCAGTAGGGTAGTGTGTTTCCAGTAGGGTAGTGAGTTTCCAGTAGGGTAGTGTGTCAGTAGGGTAGTGAGTTTCCAGTAGGGTAGTGTGTTTCCAGTAGGGTAGTGTGTTTCCAGTAGGGTAGTGAGTTTCCAGTAGGGTAGTGTGTTTCCAGTAGGGTAGTGTTTTTTCCAGTAGGGTAGTGTGTTTCCAGTAGGGTAGTGTGTTTCCAGTAGGATAGTGTGTTTCCAGTAGGGTAGTGTGTTTCCAGTAGGGTAGTGTGTCAGTAGGGTAGTGTGTTTCCAGTAGGGTAGTGTGTCAGTAGGGTAGTGTGTCAGTAGGGTAGTGTGTTTCCAGTAGGGTAGTGTATTTCCAGTAGGGTAGTGTGTTTCCAGTAGGGTAGTGTGTTTCCAGTAGGGTAGTGTGTTTCCAGTAGGGTAGTGAGTTTCCAGTAGGGTAGTGTGTTTCCAGTAGGGTAGTGTGTTTTCAGTAGGGTAGTGTGTTTCCAGTAGGGTAGTGTGTTTCCAGTAGGGTAGTGAGTTTCCAGTAGGGTAGTGTGTTTCCAGTAGGGTAGTGTGTTTCCAGTAGGGTAGTGTGTTTCCAGTAGGGTAGTGTGTCAGTTGGGTAGTGTGTTTCCAGTAGGGTGTAAGTTTCCAGTAGGGTAGTGTGTTTCCAGTAGGGTAGTGTGTTTCCAGTAGGGTAGTGTGTTTCCAGTAGGGTAGTGTGTTTCCAGTAGGGTAGTGTGTTTCCAGTAGGGTAGTGTGTTTCCAGTAGGGTAGTGTGTTTCCAGTAGGGTAGTGAGTTTCCAGTAGGGTAGTGTGTTTCCAGTAGGGTAGTGTGTTTTCAGTAGGGTAGTGTGTTTCCAGTAGGGTAGTGTGTTTCCAGTAGGGTAGTGAGTTTCCAGTAGGGTAGTGTGTCAGTTGGGTAGTGTGTTTCCAGTAGGGTGTAAGTTTCCAGTAGGGTAGTGTGTTTCCAGTAGGGTAGTGTGTTTCCAGTAGGGTAGTGTGTTTCCAGTAGGGTAGTGTGTCAGTAGGGTAGTGTGTCAGTAGGGTAGTGTGTTTCCAGTAGGGTAGTGTGTCAGTAGGGTAGTGTATTTCCAGTAGGGTAGTGTGTCAGTAGGGTAGTGTGTTTCCAGTAGGGTAGTGTGTCAGTAGGGTAGTGTGTTTCCAGTAGGGTAGTGTGTCAGTAGGGTAGTGTATTTCCAGTAGGGTAGTGTGTCAGTAGGGTACCGTGTTTCCAGTAGGGTAGTGTGTTTCCAGTAGGGTAGTGTGTTTCCAGTAGGGTAGTGAGTTTCCAGTAGGGTAGTGTGTCAGTAGGGTAGTGTGTCAGTAGGGTACCGTGTTTCCAGTAGGGTAGTGTGTTTCCAGTAGGATAGTGTGTCAGTAGGGTAGTGTGTTTCCAGTAGGGTAGTGTGTTTCCAGTAGGATAGTGTGTCAGTAGGGTAGTGTGTTTCCAGTAGGGTAGTGTGTTTCCAGTAGGGTAGTGTGTTTCCAGTAGGGTACCGTGTTTCCAGTAGGGTAGTGTGTTTCCAGTAGGATAGTGTGTCAGTAGGGTAGTGTGTTTCCAGTAGGATAGTGTGTTTCCAGTAGGGTACCGTGTTTCCAGTAGGGTAGTGTGTTTCCAGTAGGGTACCGTGTTTCCAGTAGGGTAGTGTGTTTCCAGTAGGGTACCGTGTTTCCAGTAGGGTAGTGTGTTTCCAGTAGGGTACCGTGTTTCCAGTAGGGTAGTGTGTTTCCAGTAGGATAGTGTGTCAGTAGGGTACTGTGTTTCCAGTAGGATAGTGAGTTTCCAGTAGGGTAGTGTGTTTCCAGTAGGATAGTGTGTCAGTAGGATAGTGTGTCAGTAGGGTACCGTGTTTCCAGTAGGGTAGTGTGTTTCCAGTAGGGTAGTGTGTTTCCAGTAGGGTAGTGGGTTTCCAGTAGGGTAGTGTGTCAGTAGGGTAATGTGTTTCCAGTAGGATAGTGTGTTTCCAGTAGGGTAGTGTGTTTCCAGTAGGATAGTGTGTTTCCAGTAGGGTAGTGTGTTTCCAGTAGGGTAGTGTGTTTCCAGTAGGGTAGTGTGTTTCCAGTAGGGTACCGTGTTTCCAGTAGGGTAGTGTGTTTCCAGTAGGGTATGTGAGTCAGCAGGGTAGTGTGTTTCCAGTAGGATAGTGTGTTTCCAGTAGGGTAGTGTGTTTCCAGTAGGGTAGTGTGTTTCCAGTAGGGTAGTGTGTTTCCAGTAGGGTAGTGTGTTTCCAGTAGGGTAGTGAGTTTCCAGTAGGGTAGTGTGTTTCCAGTAGGGTAGTGTGTTTCCAGTAGGGTAGTGTGTCAGTAGGGTAGTGTGTTTCCAGTAGGGTAGTGTGTTTCCAGTAGGGTAGTGTGTTTCCAGTAGGATAGTGTGTTTCCAGTAGGGTAGTGTGTTTCCAGTAGGGTAGTGTGTCAGTAGGGTACCGTGTTTCCAGTAGGGTAGTGTGTTTCCAGTAGGGTAGTGTGTCAGTAGGGTAGTGTGTTTCCAGTAGGGTAGTGTGTTTCCAGTAGGGTAGTGTGTCAGTAGGGTAGTGTGTTTCCAGTAGGATAGTGTGTCAGTAGGGTACCGTGTTTCCAGTAGGGTAGTGTGTTTCCAGTAGGATAGTGTGTTTCCAGTAGGGTAGTGTGTTTCCAGTAGGATAGTGTGTTTCCAGTAGGGTACCGTGTTTCCAGTAGGGTAGTGTGTTTCCAGTAGGGTTGTGTGTTTCCAGTAGGGTAGTGTGTTTCCAGTAGGGTAGTGTGTTTCCAGTAGGGTAGTGTGTCAGTAGGGTAGTGTGTTTCCAGTAGGGTAGTGTGTTTCCAGTAGGGTAGTGTGTCAGTAGGGTAGTGTGTTTCCAGTAGGGTAGTGTGTTTCCAGTAGGGTAGTGTGTTTCCAGTAGGGTAGTGTGTCAGTAGGGTAGTGTGTTTCCAGTAGGGTAGTGTGTCAGTAGGGTAGTGTGTTTCCAGTAGGGTAGTGTGTTTCCAGTAGGGTAGTGTGTTTCCAGTAGGGTAGTGTGTTTCAGTAGGGTAGTGTGTCAGTAGGGTAGTGTTTCAGTAGGGTAGTGAGTTTCCAGTAGGGTAGTGTGTTTCAGTAGGGTAGTGTGTTTCCAGTAGGGTAGTGTGTTTCCAGTAGGGTAGTGAGTTTCCAGTAGGGTAGTGTTTCAGTAGGGTAGTGTGTTTCCAGTAGGGTAGTGTGTTTCAGTAGGGTAGTGTGTTTCCAGTAGGGTAGTGTTTCAGTAGGGTAGTGTGTTTCCAGTAGGGTAGTGTGTTTCCAGTAGGGTAGTGTGTTTCCAGTAGGGTAGTGTGTTTCCAGTAGGGTAGTGTGTTTCCAGTAGGGTAGTGTGTTTCCAGTAGGGTAGTGTGTTTCCAGTAGGGTAGTGTGTTTCCAGTAGGGTAGTGTGTCAGTAGGGTAGTGTGTCAGTAGGGTAGTGTTTCAGTAGGGTAGTGTGTTTCCAGTAGGGTAGTGTGTTTCCAGTAGGGTAGTGTGTTTCCAGTAGGGTAGTGTGTTTCCAGTAGGGTAGTGTGTTTCCAGTAGGGTAGTGAGTTTCCAGTAGGGTAGTGAGTTTCCAGTAGGGTAGTGTTTCCAGTAGGGTAGTGAGTTTCCAGTAGGGTAGTGAGTTTCAGTAGGGTAGTGAGTTTCCAGTAGGGTAGTGAGTTTCAGTAGGGTAGTGAGTTTCCAGTAGGGTAGTGTTTCAGTAGGGTAGTGTGTTTCCAGTAGGGTAGTGTGTTTCCAGTAGGGTAGTGAGTTTCCAGTAGGGTAGTGTTTCAGTAGGGTAGTGTGTTTCCAGTAGGGTAGTGTGTTTCCAGTAGGGTAGTGAGTTTCCAGTAGGGTAATATGTGTGGAACCTTCTTTCGTATTCTGAGTCTGTGTTTGTTTGTAACAACATCCCCACACTTGTCTGTGAAAGTTTCTCTGGTTTTCCATGTCTCAGGGTGACTTTTCACCAACTTTCATTCCTGTCAGAGAGAGAGTGAAAAGCAAGAGAGTGAGAAAACAAAGGAGTGGAGCCTGTCAAACCATCACTCAGAAAAGGTGCACTATAACTTGAGCTTCAGTGAGAAAAGCACTTTTCCACGCTAGATTCCAACTCTCGCTGTTTTGTCCAAAACATGTTGTGTTGTTGTTGCTTTGTGGTTCTAGATGAGGCCTTTCTGTCAGTACTGTCAGTGAGTATGTTTACATGGACAGTAAGAATTCGATATTAAACTGATTACAGCAGTAGGCAGATTATGCAATAGTCATGTTAACACCTTACTCTGCTTATCTTAATCGGCGTAAGGTCAAAATCGAAAAAGGCATACAGCGATTTAAAACACCTGGTTTTCTAAGCAATCTTTCGAATTATTAGGACATGTAAACACCTTAATGGGCGTTCCAGCTGTGTATTTGATCTGCACATGTGCTAGCACCAGCCCAGCGAGCCTCCCTCTAGTGCGTGTGAAATCCCGTGTGGCTCAGTTGGTAGAGCATGGCACTTGCAACGCCAGGGTTGTGGGTTCGATTCCCACGGGGGACCAGTATGAATGAAAATGTATGCACTCACTACTGTAAGTCGCTCTGGATAAGAGTGTCTGCTAAATGACTAAAATGTAAATGTGAGTTCTGGACAACTGAATGCATGTGTCTTAGAAGTCGTTTTCACATGCAAACATTATATGTCCGAACTCAGAATCAAATATGCTTACCAAAAATAACATGGTCACTGTGGTAGAATGTTTATTTTGATTGGCGATTATCTGCAATTATCAGAGTGCCATCAGGTAGCCTGATTTCAGATGTAAACAGGATTATTAGGTAAATCGTTCTTCTTGCAAAGCATGTAAATGTTTTAATCAAACTAATATATGAATCTGATGATCCACAATAATCGCATTATTGTGTGCATGTAACTGTACTCAGTGGCACACAGACAAGCATCGTCTGCCTTTGGTGTTTCCAACAGCTGGCATTCTCTATTCCCCACCCACCCGTGCTACTCTCTACTCAAACCTACTAATGTGCC